>NW_026971278.1:41392-271802 GCF_963678635.1 Symsagittifera roscoffensis | reverse complement strand
TATTTACAGTATTACTATATACAAAATTCTATTCTATGGATAAAATTTCTTATGATAAAGTTATTTAAAAAATCTTACAATATATTAAAAACAACGTTTCCTATTCCCTTTTAAGCTTTATGAAAAATTTATTTATTCGTGATCCCCACAGTACCGGATCTATCGCGATTTAACGTTCTGTATAGTCCTAATGCTCTTAATTTAGCGATTAGTTATTTCAACCTGTCTACTCTTAGTACCGTCACCCCACTTTTTTATACTGTTCCAAGACTTCCCATTACTGTCCCTACTGTTCTATGTGCTAGTCCCAAGCTTTCTCTCTACTGTCTTAAGACTACTCGGTGCTGTCCCAGTACTTCTTGCTAGTGTCCCAAGACCACTGTCCAAGACCCTTGTCCCAAGACTACTGTCCCAAGACTAGTGTCCCAAGACTACTGTCCCAAGACTACTGTCCCAAGACCCTTGTCCCAAGACTGCTGTCCCATGACTAGTGTCCCAAGACCCTTGTCCCAAGACTGCTGTCCCATGACTAGTGTCCACAAGAATATTGTCCCACCACTACTGTCCCAAGACCACTGTCCCAGGACCACTGTCCCAAGACCACTGTCCCAAGACTACTGTCCCAAGACACTGTCCGAAGACCATTGTCCCAAGACCACTGTCCCAAGACCACTGTCCCAAGACCACTGTCCCAAGACCACTGTCCCAAGATCACTGTCCCAAGACCACAGTCCCAAGACCACTGTCCCAAGACTACTGTTCCAAGACTACTGTCCCAAGACAAACTGTCCCAAGACCACTGTCCCAAGACCACTGTCCCAAGACCACTGTCCCAAGACCACTGTCCCAAGACCACTGTCCCAAGACCACTGTCCCAAGACCACTGTCCCAAGACTGCACTGTCCCAAGACTGCACTGTCCCAAGACCGTACCGTCCCAAGACTGTACTGTCCCAAGACCGTACCAAGACTACTGTCCCAACACTAGTGTCCCAAGACTACTGTCCCAAGACTACTGTCCCAAGAACCTTGTCCCAAGACTACTGTCCCAAGACTAGTGTCCCAAGACTATTGTCACAAGACTACTGTCCCAAGACTACTGTCCCAAGACCACTGTCCCAAGACCACTGTCCCAAGACTACTGTCCCAAGACCACTGTCCCAAAACCACTGTCCCAAGACCACTGTCCCAAGACCACTTGTCCCAACACCACTGTCCTAAGACTCACTGTCCCAAGACCACTGTCCCAAGACCACTGTCCCAAGACCACTGTCCCAAGACCACTTTCCCAAGACCACTTTCCCAAGACTACTGTCCCAAGACTACTGTCCCAAGACCACTCCCCAATACCACTCTACCAAGAACACTGTCCCAAGACCACTGTCCCAAAACCACTGTCCCAAGACCACTGTCCCAAGACCACTGTCCCAACACCACTGTCCTAAGACCACTGTCCCAAGACTACTGTCCCAAGACCACTGTCCCAAGACCACTGTCCCAAGACCACTGTCCCAAGACTACTGTCCCAAGACTACCCTCCCAAGACCACTGTCCCAAGACCACTGTCCCAAGACCACTGTCCCAAGACCAGTGTCCCAAGACTGCACTGTCCCAAGACTGCACTGTCCCAAGACCGTACCGTCCCAAGACTGTTCTGTCCCAAGACCGTACCAAGACTGCTCTGGCCCAAGACTGTCCCAAGACTGCACCGTCCCAAGACTGTACTGTCCCAAGACCGTACCAAGACTACTGTCCCAAGACTAGTGTCCCAAGACTACTGTCCCAAGACTACTGTCCCAAGACCCTTGTCCCAAGACCACTGTCCCAAGACTACTGTCCCAAGACTACTGTCCCAAGACTACTGTCCCAAGACCACTGTCCCAAGACTACTGTCCCAAGACCACTGTCCCAAAACCACTGTCCCAAGACCACTGTCCCAAGACCACTGTCCCAACACCACTGTCCTAAGACCACTGTCCCAAGACCACTGTCCCAAGACCACTGTCCCAAGACCACTGTCCCAAGACTACTGTCCCAAGACTACTGTCCCAAGACCACTGTCCCAAGACCACTGTCCCGAAACCACTGTCCCAAGACCAGTGTCCCAAGACTGCACTGTCCCAAGACTGCACTGTCCCAAGACCGTACCGTCCCAAGACTGTACTGTCCCAAGACCGTACCAAGACTGCTCTGGCCCAAGACTGTCCCAAGTACTCGGTGCTGTCCCAGTACTTCTTGCTAGTGTCCCAAGACCACTGTCCCAAGACCCTTGTCCCAAGACTACTGTCCCAAGACTAGTGTCCCAAGACTACTGTCCCAAGACTACTGTCCCAAGACCCTTGTCCCAAGACTGCTGTCCCATGACTAGTGTCCCAAGACTATTGTCCCACCACTACTGTCCCAAGACCACTGTCCCAGGACCACTGTCCCAAGACCACTGTCCCAAGACTACTGTCCCAAGACCACTGTCCGAAGACCATTGTCCCAAGACCACTGTCCCAAGACCACTGTCCCAAGACCACTGTCCCAAGACCACTGTCCCAAGATCACTGTCCCAAGACCACAGTCCCAAGACCACTGTCCCAAGACTACTGTTCCAAGACTACTGTCCCAAGACAACTGTCCCAAGACCACTGTCCCAAGACCACTGTCCCAAGACCACTGTCCCAAGACCACTGTCCCAAGACTGCACTGTCCCAAGACTGCACTGTCCCAAGACCGTACCGTCCCAAGACTGTACTGTCCCAAGACCGTACCAAGACTACTGTCCCAACACTAGTGTCCCAAGACTACTGTCCCAAGACTACTGTCCCAAGAACCTTGTCCCAAGACTACTGTCCCAAGACTAGTGTCCCAAGACTATTGTCACAAGACTACTGTCCCAAGACTACTGTCCCAAGACCACTGTCCCAAGACCACTGTCACAAGACTACTGTCCCAAGACCACTGTCCCAAAACCACTGTCCCAAGACCACTGTCCCAAGACCACTCTACCAAGAACACTGTCCCAAGACCACTGTCCCAAAACCACTGTCCCAAGACCACTGTCCCAAGACCACTGTCCCAACACCACTGTCCTAAGACCACTGTCCCAAGACTACTGTCCCAAGACCACTGTCCCAAGACCACTGTCCCAAGACCACTGTCCCAAGACTACTGTCCCAAGACTACCCTCCCAAGACCACTGTCCCAAGACCACTGTCCCAAGACCACTGTCCCAAGACCACTGTCCCAAGACCAGTGTCCCAAGACTGCACTGTCCCAAGACTGCACTGTCCCAAGACCGTACCGTCCCAAGACTGTTCTGTCCCAAGACCGTACCAAGACTGCTCTGGCCCAAGACTGTCCCAAGACTGCACCGTCCCAAGACTGTACTGTCCCAAGACCGTACCAAGACTACTGTCCCAAGACTAGTGTCCCAAGACTACTGTCCCAAGACTACTGTCCCAAGACCCTTGTCCCAAAACCACTGTCCCAAGACTACTGTCCCAAGACTACTGTCCCAAGACTACTGTCCCAAGACCACTGTCCCAAGACTACTGTCCCAAGACCACTGTCCCAAAACCACTGTCCCAAGACCACTGTCCCAAGACCACTGTCCCAACACCACTGTCCTAAGACCACTGTCCCAAGACCACTGTCCCAAGACCACTGTCCCAAGACCACTGTCCCAAGACTACTGTCCCAAGACTACTGTCCCAAGACCACTGTCCCAAGACCACTGTCCCAAAACCACTGTCCCAAGACCAGTGTCCCAAGACTGCACTGTCCCAAGACTGCACTGTCCCAAGACCGTACCGTCCCAAGACTGTACTGTCCCAAGACCGTACCAAGACTGCTCTGGCCCAAGACTGTCCCAAGACCACTGTCCCAAAAGCACTGTCCCAAGACCAGTGTCCCAAGACTGCACTGTCCCAAGACTGCACTGTCCGAAGACCGTACCGTCCCAAGACTGTACTGTCCCAAGACCGTACCAAGACTGCTCTGGCCCAAGACTGTCCCAAGACTGCACCCTCCCAAGACTGTACTGTCCCAAGACCGTACCAAGACTACTGTCCCAAGACTAGTGTCCCAAGACTACTGTCCCAAGACTACTGTCCCAAGACCCTTGTCCCAAGACTACTGTCCCAAGACCACTGTCCCAAAACCACTGTCCCAAGACTACTTTCCCAAGACTACTGTCCCAAGACCACTGTCCCAAGACTACTGTCCCAAGACCACTGTCCCAAAACCACTGTCCCAAGACCACTGTTCCAAGACCACTGTCCCAACACCACTGTCCTAAGACCACTGTCCCAAGACCACTGTCCCAAGACCACTGTCCCAAGACCACTGTCCCAAGACCACTGTCCCAAGACTACTGTCCCAAGACTACTGTCCCAAGACCACTGTCCCAAGACCACTGTCCCAAAACCACTGTCCCAAGACCAGTGTCCCAAGACTGCACTGTCCCAAGACTGCACTGTCCCAAGACCGTACCGTCCCAAGACTGTACTGTCCCACGACCGTACCAAGACTGCTCTGGCCCAAGACTGTCCCAAGACTGCACCCTCCCAAGACTGTACTGTCCCAAGACCGTACCAAGACTACTGTCCCAAGACTAGTGTCCCAAGACTACTGTCCCAAGACCACTGTCCCAAAACCACTGTCCCAAGACCACTGTCCTAAGACCACTGTCCCAAGACCACTGTACCAAGACCACTGTCCCAAGACCACTGTCCTAAGACCACTGTCCCAAGACTACTGTCCCAAGACTACTGTCCCAAGACCACTGTCCCAAGACCACTGTCCCAAAACCACTGTCCCAAGACCAGTGTCCCAAGACTGCACTGTCCCAAGACTGCACTGTCCCAAGACCGTACCGTCCCAAGACTGTACTGTCCCAAGACCGTACCAAGACTGCTCTGGCCCAAGACTGTCCCAAGACTGCACCCTCCCAAGACTGTACTGTCCCAAGACCGTACCAAGACTACTGTCCCAAGACTAGTGTCCCAAGACTACTGTCCCAAGACCACTGTCCCAAAACCACTGTCCCAAGACCACTGTCCCAAGACTACTGTCCCAAGACTACTGTCCCAAGACTACTGTCCCAAGACCACTGTCCCAAGACTACTGTCCCAAGACCACTGTCCCAAAACCACTGTCCCAAGACCACTGTTCCAAGACCACTGTCCCAACACCACTGTCCTAAGACCACTGTCCCAAGACCACTGTCCCAAGACCACTGTCCCAAAACCACTGTCCCAAGACCAGTGTCCCAAGACTGCACTGTCCCAAGACTGCACTTTCCCAAGACCGTACCGTCCCAAGACTGTACTGTCCCAAGACCGTACCAAGACTGCTCTGGCCCAAGACTGTCCCAAGACTGCACCCTCCCAAGACTGTACTGTCCCAAGACCGTACCAAGACTACTGTCCCAAGACTAGTGTCCCAAGACTACTGTCCCAAAACCACTGTCCCAAAACCACTGTCCCAAGACCACTGTCCCAAGACTACTGTCCCAAGACTACTGTCCCAAGACTACTGTCCCAAGACCACTGTCCCAAGACCACTGTCCCAAAACCACTGTCCCAAAACCACTGTCCCAAGACCACTGTTCCAAGACCACTGTCCCAACACCACTGTCCTAAGACCACTGTCCCAAGACCACTGTCCCAAAACCACTGTCCCAAGACCACTGTCCCAAGACCACTGTCCCAAGACCACTGTCCCAAGACTACTGTCCCAAGACTACTGTCCCAAGACCACTGTCCCAAGACCACTGTCCCAAAACCACTGTCCCAAGACCAGTGTCCCAAGACTGCACTGTCCCAAGACTGCACTGTCCCAAGACCGTACCGTCCCAAGACTGTACTGTCCCAAGACCGCACCAAGACTGCTCTGGCCCAAGACTGTCCCAAGACCACTGTCCCAAAATAACTGTCCCAAGACCAGTGTCCCAAGACTGCACTGTCCCAAGACTGCACTGTCCCAAGACCGTACCGTCCCAAGACTGTACTGTCCCAAGACCGTACCAAGACTGCTCTGGCCCAAGGCTGTCCCAAGACTGCACCCTCCCAAGACTGTACTGTCCCAAGACCGTACCAAGACTACTGTCCCAAGACTAGTGTCCCAAGACTACTGTCCCAAGACTACTGTCCCAAGACCCTTGTCCCAAGACTACTGTCCCAAGACTAGTGTCCCAAAACTATTGTCACAAGACTACTGTCCCAAGACCACTGTCCCAAGACCACTCTCCCAAGACCACTGTCCCAAGACCACTGTCCCAAGACTACTGTCCCAAGACCACTGTCCCAAAACCACTGTCCCAAGACCACTGTCCCAAGACCACTGTCCCAAGACCACTGTCCCAAGACCACTGTCTCAAGACCACTGTCCCAAGACCACTGTCCCAAGACCACTGTCCCAAGACCACTGTCCCAAGACTACTGTCCCAAGACTACTGTCCCAAGACCACTGTCCCAAGACCACTGTCCCAAGACCACTGTCCCAAGACCACTGTCCCAAGACCAGTGTCCCAAGACTGCACTGTCCCAAGACTGCACTGTCCTAAGACCGTACCGTCCCAAGACTGTACTGTCCCAAGACCGTACCAAGACTGCTCTGGCCCAAGACTGTCCCAAGACTGCATCGTCCCAAGACTACACTGCCCCAAGACCACTGTCCCAAGACCACTGTCCCAAGACCACTGTCCCATGACCACTGTCCCAAGACCACTGTCCCAAGACCACTGTCCCAAGACTAGTGTCCCAAAACTATTGTCACAAGACTACTGTCCCAAGACCACTGTCCCAAGACCACTCTCCCAAGACCACTGTCCCAAGACCACTGTCCCAAGACTACTGTCCCAAGACCACTGTCCCAAAACCACTGTCCCAAGACCACTGTCCCAAGACCACTGTCCCAAGACCACTGTCCCAAGACCACTGTCCCAAGACCACTGTCCCAAGACCACTGTCCCAAGACCACTGTCCCAAGACCACTGTCCCAAGACCACTGTCCCAAGACTACTGTCCCAAGACTACTGTCCCAAGACCACTGTCCCAAGACCACTGTCCCAAGACCAGTGTCCCAAGACTGCACTGTCCCAAGACTGCACTGTCCTAAGACCGTACCGTCCCAAGACTGTACTGTCCCAAGTCCCAAGACCGTACCAAGACTGCTCTGGCCCAAGACTGTCCCAAGACTGCATCGTCCCAAGACTACACTGCCCCAAGACCACTGTCCCAAGACCACTGTCCCAAGACCACTGTCCCAAGACCACTGTCCCAAGACCACTGTCCCAAGACCACTGTCCCAAGACCACTGTCCCAAGACCACTGTCCCAAGACACTGTCCCAAGACCACTGTCCCAAGACCGCTGTCCCAAGACCACTGTCCCAAGATCACTGTCCCAAGACCACAGTCCCAAGACCACTGTCCCAAGACCACTGTCCCAAGACCAGTGTCTAAAGACTGCACTGTCCCAAGACTGTACTGTCCCAAGACCGTACCAAGACTGCTCTGGCCCAAGACTGTCCCAAGACCACTGTCCCAAAACCACTGTCCCAAGACCAGTGTCCCAAGACTGCGCTGTCCCAAGACTGCACTGTCCCAAGACCGTACCGTCCCAAGACTGTACTGTCCCAAGACCGTACCAAGACTGCTCTGGCCCAAGACTGTCCCAAGACTGCACCCTCCCAAGACTGTACTGTCCCAAGACCGTACCAAGACTACTGTCCCAAGACTAGTGTCCCAAGACTACTGTCCCAAGACTACTGTCCCAAGACCCTTGTCCCAAGACTACTGTCCCAAGACCACTGTCCCAAGACTACTGTCCCAAGACTACTGTCCCAAGACCGCTGTCCCAAGACCACTGTCCCAAGACCACTGTCCCAAGACCACTGTCCCAAGACCAGTGTCTAAAGACTGCACTGTCCCAAGACTGTACTGTCCCAAGACCGTACCAAGACTGCTCTGGCCCAAGACTGTCCCAAGACCACTGTCCCAAAACCACTGTCCCAAGACCAGTGTCCCAAGACTGCACTGTCCTAAGACTGCCCTGTCCCAAGACCGTACCGTCCCAAGACTGTACTGTCCCAAGACCGTACCAAGACTGCTCTGGCCCAAGACTGTCCCAAGACTGCACCCTCCCAAGACTGTACTGTCCCAAGACCGTACCAAGACTACTGTCCCAAGACTAGTGTCCCAAGACTACTGTCCCAAGACTACTGTCCCAAGACCCTTGTCCCAAGACTACTGTCCCAAGACTAGTGTCCTAAAACTATTGTCACAATACTACTGTCCCAAGACCACGGTCCCAAGACCACTCTCCCAAGACCACTGTCCCAAGACCACTGTCCCAAGACTACTGTCCCAAGACCACTGTCCCAAAACCACTGTCCCAAGACCACTGTCCCAAGACCACTGTCCCAAAACCACTGTCCCAAGACCACTGTCCCAAGACCACTGTCCCAAGACCACTGTCCCAAGACCACTGTCCCAAGACCACTGTCCCAAGACTACTGTCCCAAGACTACTGTCCCAAGACCACTGTCCCAAGACCACTGTCCCAAGACCACTGTCCCAAGACCACTGTCCCAAGACCAGTGTCCCAAGGTTGCACTGTCCCAAGACTGCACTGTCCTAAGACCGTACCGTCCCAAGACTGTACTGTCCCAAGACCGTACCAAGACTGCTCTGGCCCAAGACTGTCCCAAGACTGCATCGTCCCAAGACTGCACTGCCCCAAGACCACTGTCCCAAGACCACTGTCCCAAGACCACTGTCCCAAGACCACTGTCCCAAGACCACTGTCCCAAGACCACTGTCCCAAGACCACTGTCCCAAGACCACTGTCCCAAGACACTGTCCCAAGACCACTGTCCCAAGACCGCTGTCCCAAGACCACTGTCCCAAGACCACTGTCCCAAGATCACTGTCCCAAGACCACAGTCCCAAGACCACTGTCCCAAGACTACTGTCCCAAGACTACTGTCCCAAGACCGCTGTCCCAAGACCACTGTCCCAAGACCACTGTCCCAAGACCACTGTCCCAAGACCAGTGTCTAAAGACTGCACTGTCCCAAGACTGCACTGTCCCAAGACCGTACCGTCCCAAGACTGTACTGTCCCAAGACCATACCAAGACTACTGTCCCAAGACCCTTGTCCCAAGACTACTGTCCCAAGACTAGTGTCCCAAGACTATTGTCACAAGACTACTGTCCCAAGACCACTGTCCCAAGACCACTGTCCCAAGACCACTGTCCCAAGACCACTGTCCCAAGACTACTGTCCCAAGACCACTGTCCCAAAACCACTGTCCCAAGACCACTGTCCCAACAGCACTGTCCCAAGACCACTGTCCCAAGACCACTGTCTCAAGACCACTGTCCCAAGACCACTGTCCCAAGACTACTGTCCCAAGACTACTGTCCCAAGACCACTATCCCAAGACCACTGTCCCAAGACCACTGTCCCAAGACCACTGTCCCAAGACCAGTGTCCCAAGACTGCACTGTCCCAAGACTGCACTGTCCCAAGACCGTACAGTCCCAAGACTGTACTGTCCCAAGACCGTACCAAAACTGCTCTGGCCCAAGACTGTCCCAAGACTGCACCGTCCCAATACTGCACTGCCCCAAGACCGTCCCCAGACTGCACTGTCCCACGACTTTTTCGGTGCTGTCCCAAGACTTATCACCAAGTGTCTAGATAGTAGGATTTCTTCTTCTTCATTGTGGGGACTCTTGAACCACCGTACCTTTTACCACCACTTGAGCTCTAGAAAAAAAAACTTTCCCAAAAACCCAATATTAATGGCCAAAAGCTTCAAATGCTGACCCCCCTGTATTTATCTCCCTTCCGATGTTTCAGGCAAGTTGAAAATCAACTTGTTAGCAGGTATCTTGTGATCACCTGTTCGTTCAGAAACCAATAACAAATTTTCACCAAAATGTAAAAATTTAAACAGCAAAAGTAATTAAAAATAGAGGGGTGTACCCACCTAAAATTCAAACGTGACAGATGTCAAACTTTTTTCGAAAAAACGTCTGGTACCTGATTGCCACGCGTTTTCCTCCCCCCTGCTAACAATCGTATGGTTTATTTTCTATCCGAGTCCGCTTCGGTGCCCCCCACCTGATCCGACCGTGGTACCTAGCCTAATTTAATCTTATTTTGGATATCCGCTTCTTATAATTGACACGTGTAAGATTCTAATGTAACTAAATCAACGAAGTCGATTAATTGGTTACTCTAATGTGTCCCCCCTTTTCACAATCTAAAACCACCAACCTCTAACCTAACCAGCCCCCCTTCTAACCTCCCCCCTCTTTAGCCCCCCTCTTAAGCCGAAAATTACCTTAAGCGCCAGTTTCTTAACCTTTTGAGAGAAAACCGTAGAACCTGTTTCTAGGCCTGCTAGAGTAAAAACATTCCTCAAAACAGTGGGGTTCTGCTTATCCAATTTTACACTTATTTCCTATAATGTAATGTGGATTTTAACGATACCCGTTTAATCAACTTGAGAACACGCCCGTCCTCTCTTGTTGTTCTGATTACAAGCTGGTTGTCTCCGTGCCGTGTCCTGCACCTGATCACCAGCACCACTTTCCCACTTGGCTGGTCACCTGTTCCAGTCAAATCTCCTAATGATCCAGCTAAGTCCCTGTGAACCACTTTCCTACTTGACTGGTCACCTCTTCCAGATAAGTCTCCTAGTGGTCCAGCTATGTTGCACGCTATCTGAAAACCCTTAACAACGTCCCACACCCGGGCACCTTATTAAATTGCTGAATTTATTGAAACGATCGGTATTATAAAAACAGTCTGGGTATACTATTTCATAAACAAAAAGTTTTGATCCATTTATTCTGGTGTCAAAGTCACTGCCATTTTTCGTTTTATAGGTTTTGTTCCTTTTTCTATTCCTTTTTTGGTTTTTGTTTCGCTTTTTGTCTTTTTGCTCGTCTTTTTGTCCCCCTAGTTACCCCCCTTACTCGGTTAGCTAAGCTTCGTTCGGAGAGCGTACCAGGAATTTTTCTAGAGTTTTGTTAAAAAGCTATCACGGTACAGCCGGAAGGTTTACACGTTCCCGCTGAACCGTACCACCGGTACTCTAGAATGGGCATATAGCCCGGAGCTGTGTCATGTGGGTTCGACTCCGTAGTCATGATGTCGTAAAAACACCCAGGAGCGCCATAAAAACACTATGTAACATTCATCTACTTCGGTCACATATGAGGCTTAAGAAAAATAGGCCCTATAACCATTGGCTCAGGAGTCAGGGACACTATCTCTTGTGTTGTTCTACCTCAAAAGGGTCGGAGCCAATTCGGTTCGCTTGCGACATGAGACTAAAACCCGTTACAAGTTAGAGGCCACTACCAAAATACCCCCCACTCTAGAAAATAAGAACGTCCCCATACTTAGGTCTCAAAATACCCAAAATACACGAACGCCGTTAAAAACAGGGTCGGAACAATCCGTTAAGTTACTTTTTATTAGACAGTAGAACTTCGATCCATTTCAGAGGGATCAATCTAAAACTCGCCTTATCTCAACATAACTATCACAAAATACACTCGGGAAAATTAAATTGAGTACTCACATACCAGCACACTTGAGTATCGCAGTAATTAAGCTAATTAGTAACTCTAGCATAAATACGACTGATGATAACTTGAGAAGTTTGCTATCAATGAATCCCAATCACAGGAATTGAGTTTTAACTTGAGAATATAGTTTTAGGGTCTGAACCATTGGGAGACTTCAGTTTTCCACCTTTCCACTGAAGGTTCACTCTGGTTCAGTTGAATTTCGATATGCTCTTGTGTTTGCTCTGTCTCCTATATCAGATAGAACAGCTCTACTCTCGTTTTCTATGACGGAAATTGCGAATATCAATTTCCCACTGTTTTTATATGATAAATTTCCCGCATTTTATTTTTGATGTTTTCAGTTGTCGCGAGAAAGTTGAGCATAACAGGCTCAATTCAAATTTTTGAAAAACTAAATTTCATCCCAAAACTACGTATTTTGTATTCCTCAAGGTCAAATTTCCAGATATGACGACTGGCACAGGAATTTTTCAAAAACTGGAATTAGACATGTCATGCTCAAGTTCCTCACGACAACTGAAAATATAAGAAAAATAAGATCAGAACGACCGAATCATAATCGCAGCAATGTAGTCAAATTTGGCAGCAGGAAATTGCTATTCGCAATTTCCGATACTTCATTGAAAGAGAGTAGAGCTGTCTTAATCGTGACAGGAGACAGAGCGTAATCGCGAGCTAAAGAACATCGATATTCAATTGGACCAGAGTGAGCCTTCAGTCGAAAGGTAGACAATCGAAGTCTCCCAATGGTCCAGACCAAAAACTCAATTCTCAAGCTAAAACTTGTTCCATTAGAACTTATTGAATCAAACTTAATTCCCAATTTATTCTTAAGTTGCTTATTAATTTAGTAACCTCAAATTCTTGAGTGTGCCGATATGTGAGTACTCAATTTAGCTTTCTTGAGTGTGTTTTATGAATGTTGTGTTTAGGTAAGATGAGTTTTAGGTTGATCCATCAGAAATGGATCAAAGTTCCACTGTCAAATAAAAAGTAACTGAAGGACTGTTCCGAACCTGTTTTTAACGGTGTTCGCGTATTTTGGGTATTTTGAGACCTAAGTATGGGGACGTTCTTATTTTCTAGAATGGGGGTATTTTGGTAGTGGCCGTTAAGCTGTAACGGGTCTTTAGTCTCATGTCACAAGTGAACAGAATTGGTTCCGACCGTTCGAGGTGGAAAAACACGAGAGATAGTGTCCCTGACTCTTGAGCCAATGGTTATAGGGCCTATTTTTTGTTAATCTCATATGTGACTGAAGTAGTCGACTAATACATAGTGTTTTATGGCGCTCCTGGTTGTTTTCACGACATCATGACTACGGAGACGAACCCACTTGACACAGTTTCGGGCTACATGCCCATTCTAGAGTACCTGTGATACGGTTCAGCGGGAACGTGTAAGCCTTCCGGTTGTACCGTGATAGCTTTTTAAGAAAACTCGAGAAAACTTCCTGGTACGCTCTCCGGACGAGGCTTAGCTAACTCAGTAAGAAGGGTAACTAGGGGGACAAAAAGACGAGCAAAAAGACAAAAAGCGAAACAAAAACCAAAAAATGGATAGAAAAAGGAACAAAAACTAAAATACGAAAAAAAATGGCAGTGATTTTGACACCAGATTAAAGGGATCAAAACTTTTAATTAATTAATTAGTATACCCAGACTGTTTTTATAAGACCGATCGTTTCAATCAATTCAGCAATTTACTAAGGTGCCCGAGTGTGGGGCGTTGTTAAGGGTTTTCAGATAGCGTGCAACATAGCTGGACCACTGGGAGACTTAACTGGAAGAGGTGACCAGTCGAGTAGGAAAATGGTTCACAGGGACTTAGCTGGACCATTAGGAGATTTGACTGGAACAGGTGACCAGCCAAGTGGGAAAGTGGTGCTGGTGATCAGGTGCAGGACACGGCACGGAGACAACCAGCACGTAATCAGAACAACAAAAGAGGACGGGGGTGTTCTCAAGTTGGTCAAACGGGTATCGTTAAAATCCACATTACATTATAGGAAATAAGTGTAAAATTGGATAAGCGGAACCCAAGTGTTTTGAGGAACGTTTTTTTTCTAGCAGGCCTGGAAACAGGTTCTACGGTTTTCTCTCAAGAGGTTCAGCACCCGGCGCTTAGGGTAATTTTCGGCTTAAGAGGGGGGCTAAAGAGGGGGGAGGTTAGAAGGGGGGCTGGTTAGGTTACAGGTTGGCGGTTTTAATTTGTAAAAAGGGGGGACACATTAGAGTAACTAATTGATCGACATCGTCGATTTAGTTATATTAGAATCTTACACGCGTTGATTATAAGAAGCGGATATCCAGATTTAAGATCGAATTAAGGCAGGTACCCGGGTCGGATTGGGTGGGGGAACGGAAATAGACAGTATATGTGATACCCTTTAAGATTGCTAGCAGGGGAGAGGAAAACGCGTGGCAATCAGGTACCAAAGGTTTTTTCTAATAAAAGGTTGATACATGTCACCTTTGAATTTTAGGTGGGTTTATTTCTCTGTCCTTATTATTTTTTCCCTGTTTAAATTTTCACGTTTTTGGTAAAAAATTTTAATCGGTTTTGAACAAATAGGTGATCAGGAAACACCCCGAACAAGTTGGGTTTCAACTTGCATCAAAATATTAAAAGGGAGATAAATACAGGGGGGATGTTAATTCTAATTTTTGGCCAGCAAGATTGAGTTTTTTGGGAAAATTTTTTAGTAGACCTCAAGTGGTGGTACCAGGTACAGTGGTTCGAGAGTCCCGACAACGAAAGAGAAGAGCTCCCACTATCCCAACACTTGGTAGAGAAAACCTGGGACAGTGCAGTCTTGCGACAGTAGTCTTGGGACAGCAGTCTTCGGACAGCAGTCTTGGGATAGTGCGGTCTTGGGACTGTGGTCTTGGGACAGTGATCTTGGGACAGTGGTCTTGGGACAGTGGTCTTGGGACAGCGGTCTTGGGACAGTGGTCTTGGGACAGTGTCTTGGGACAGTGGTCTTGGGACAGTGGTCTTGGGACAGTGGTCTTGGGACAGTGGTCTTGGGACAGTGGTCTTGGGACAGTGGTCTTGGGACAGTGGTCTTGGGGCAGTGTAGTCTTGGGACGATGCAGTCTTGGGACAGTCTTGGGCCAGAGCAGTCTTGGTACGGTCTTAGGACAGTGCAGTCTTGGGACAGTGCAACCTTGGGACACTGGTCTTGGGACAGTGGTCTTGGGACAGTGGTCTTGGGACAGTGGTCTTGGGACAGTGGTCTTGGGACAGTGGTCTTGGGACAGTAGTCTTGGGACAGTAGTCTTGGGACAGTGGTCTTGGGACAGTGGTCTTGGGACAGTCGTCTTGGGACAGTGGTCTTGGGACAGTAGTCTTGGGACAGTGGTCTTGGGACTGTGGTCTTGGGACAGTGGTCTTGGGACAGTGGTCTTGGGACAGTGGTCTTGGGACAGCGGTCTTGGGACAGTGGTCTTGGGACAGTGTCTTGGGACAGTGGTCTTGGGACAGTGGTCTTGGGACAGTGGTCTTGGGACAGTGGTCTTGGGACAGTAGTCTTGGGACGGTAGTCTTGGGACAGTACAGTCTTGGGACGGTAGTCTTGGAACAGTGCAGTCTTGGGACAGTGGTCTTGGACAGTGCAGTCTTGTGACAGTACAGTCTTGGGACAGCACGAGGAAGTCTTGGGACAGTTCAGAGAAGTCTTGGGACAGCACGAGAGAGTCTTGGGACAGTACATAGAAGTCTTGGGACAGTACCAGGAAGTCTTGGGACGGTACAAAAAAGCTGTGTGACGGTACCAAAAGATCTTTTGACAGTGCGAAATAGCTCACCCTCACTTAAAAGCAAAGGGACTCGTCAGAACGATTATAATCAAGAAAAATCTACTAAAATAAGATCACGAGTTGAAGATTTATTATAGTTAAGAGACTTAGGAATGTTTTTAGAGTTTTTATCCTTAGAAGAGAAAATTGAAAATATTAATATTGTAGATAGAAAAAAATTGTAAATAAAAATCATGAGACGAAGTAGGGTACCAATAGCAGAAAAAAAGAGATCTGGAGTCAAAGACAAAACATAACTCGTCGCGACGAAAGCGATGCAGTTGGACCAAAAATTATTAGGAAAGAAATTTTCACTGAGCATGGTCAACACAAGAAGCGCAAAGGAAAGCAAGACGAGAGGAAGTGCTGAGGAGGGACGAACGGAACCTGCTATAGAAATTGATCTTGAGACACCAGATCAGAGTGTTGATGAAGTGGAGAAGAAGACAACGGAGTCGACACCGATGCCGAATGCAGAGGAACAAAACCAAAAGTCGATGGAAAGTTATCGCCGATAGACACCGTGGAGGACACGACGGGCAACACGCCAGAAACCATAAAAGACGAGTCTCAAAGGAAAAGAACATCATTCACAGAGAGGTTCGCAATGATGGTCGGAATGAAATCTAGAGACATAGTGGAGGAAGAACCGAAGGCCGAGAAAGGCAAAACGTTTGGAACAGTTTCCACGATAACAACACAGGCCAACCAAGATGACGATGAGGTCAACCATGGGGCAACAGCTAGTCATGGGGCAACAGCTGGCCATGAAACAACCATTTGAGCTGGGCGATTTAATGTCGAAGTTAAATCAGATCGACAAAAAACTAAAATGCAGCGAGGAGGATCGAGAAGTGATAAAGAAGGAAACAAGATACAAAAAAACGAGTATCTGGACAACTATTTTAAACTGGCAAGAGCGACGGAGGAAAAACTTCAGCAGATGTCAGACAAGGTAGAGCCCACTGACAGAGACCGAGAGAAGAACATCAAGAAAGACATGCAAGAAAAGAAGCAACTGTATGACACCGTGAACAGCAAGCTAGGGAATCTGGAGACGAGGATGGACACTATGAGCAGAGAACAGGCGGAGAGTTCGTGTGCCATACAGTCCAAACTGGATGCCATCTTGAGAAACGCTATAACACAAGATACTCTGGTAACAAATCGAACACAAGGCAACAGAGTCGATTTCGTGGAACCACAATGGAACAAACGGGAGTCAACACCGTTACCGTTAATCCGGGATGCAGCAAGCACAGCAACGAGGGGGCCAAGACAATTATGAAGAGTGGAACAACAAATACGACGAATGGTCCAGGGGATTCCACGACGAACAATAACATGGGACCGGATGCCATGACGAGGGCGAGCACCTGAAAAATGATGAACAGGACACTGGAGGCCTTCGCCAAGAGGAACACTGACTCGAGTGAAAGAGGAGATGGCTAATCCAGGAAAACATTCAAGAAGCCGAAAGAACTTAAAGATGACTCAGATGCGTGCATCCACACATGGGTAGAAGAAATGTGATTACACCTGGAACAAGAACTTGAATGACGAGAGACAGGCCTGCACGGCGATATTGAGCAACATTAAGCAACGTTAAAATGTGTAGTTATTGAGCAACGTTAAAATGTGTAGTTGCGAAGAAGGAGGAGGAACGCGACACTGCGGACAAGATCTTCGAGATATTGTTGAATTGATTCGGGTCAGGCATGAAGGGTCACCAAGCGATGATGCGATTTGAAAAGAGAAGGCCAAGGGACGATGAATCAATTGATCGGTTCGTGGATGATTTTGAGAGCTTGAGAAAGGGTGATCCTGAAGAGTCAACAAACAGAAGGAACTTTGGCACCGCCTCGAAGTTTATCGATGGGGTAAAAAGTGACGACTTGAGAACAATGTTGGCAACGTACTATACACTGTCGAAAGATAATGCACAGACTCCAGAAGAGATGAGACAAAAGTCAAGGAAGTACATGCTGATGAAGCCTAAGAAGTACTCGTACTCAGAAAACAGGAATATGCAAGGGGGAGTCAACCACAAAGGTTGTCATGGTACATGCCTAGAGATTACATGGACAAACGTAGATCATGCGCAAATCTCGGGTCAGCGGATCATCACGAGGCGGATTGCACGACATAGAAGCAGGGCATGAAGAGCCTAGGATATGCACCGGATGAGGAAGATATGAGCCAGATGGAAGAACACGAGTTCTATAGTGGCTTGGTCATCAAAATAGGCGCGAGATGCTTCTTCTGCAATCAAGAGGGGCACTTCAGGATGTACTGTCCATTGTTTTGGGAAGCAGTCAAGAACCAGAGTCACCCCAAGCACAAGTTGGCGTTGGTGGCGGTGCAGAACCAGAGAAGCAGACAAACGGAGTTTGAAACAAAAGACTTGGAGGCCCCGAGTGCGTAATTACCGACCTAGACGGTGAAGGCTGCAACGCAAGTCAAGAGTGCCATGGAGGCCGACGCCATGAATTCTCTGGAGATAAACTATGAGAGAGCAGCTGCAGAGGCCATCAACAAAATGAAACAAGACCTAGCAACGAAGGAAGTCGAGCAACGATTGAAACAAGAGATCGAAATGTAGAAGTTGAACGAGACGTTAAGTGGGTTAGTGCCAAAGCCAGAAGCCGAAGTGGGAGCGACAAAGAGTGGAAATTGCATCTCTCTGAAAATGGTGACGGGAAAGCCATTCGGCATAACGAAGATTGGAGCCAGGATAAGGTCAATGATCACTCTGGGCGGCCACGAAGTAACGAGGAACCTGAGCGAACCCAGCGATCAGACGATAGTGCACATTGATGTGTACGCAGATTAATTAAGCGCAATAAGTCCACGGACAATTTCTAGAGCCGTGAGGACTACTCACAAGAAGTGGCAGCAAGTCAGTCCGCGACGAAAACAGATACTCGGAGCCTTACGGTCCGCATGAGGTGATATTAAACATAGATGGGATAAATATCTACACGAAAACCATGATAACATGTGACGAAGATGTAACATTCGCCCAAATACTACACAGCGACGGAGCGTAGAAAAAGTACCTATTAACGACTGGCAGGCGTCAGTTACCTTAATCCTACTCGTTTTTCACCGTCTCGACCTTGCCAGTTGATTTTCTGGTCTGTCTAGGGCAAAGTAAAAAGTTACCATTTTTAGGCCATCAGTCAAACGATTTTTGATCAGCTTTCGTTTACATGCGAACACAACCACATAGCAGAGTCTCGGATCCTCAGATTACGTGATTGCTATTAAAAACACGGCTCGAATAACCTATTTTAATATGTTTTTGTGTGACAGTTCTACATTAAATCCATTGGAGATGGATTGACCCTTTCCTCTTTCTAGCTACTCATGTTCTGAAATATCAAATAATACCGGTGTTAATTAAGAGATCTATGACATTCAAGTAGCTATACAGTCAGTTTATACAGTCCCTTTAAATAAAACAGTCTCTGGGGGACCAAGCCTCCGCTCCCGTAATATTCCTGCGATAACACTCTTTTCTCTTCCAATTTGTGTCCCGGGAGGGTTCCGTGGTATATTTCTTCCCCACTGAACCCTCCTTTTCCACTAATATTCACTGCTAAGGTTCTTATCGTGTGTTGTTGCCACGATAAGAGGCTTGGTATTTTTCGTCTCTTGTGCTACTGTTTTCGGCGAGTTTTGTCGTTGTTCTGTTAGTTCGTCTTTTCCAGTCAAAATGGCCGTTTTTTATATTTCTGAGAAATATTCTTCTTCTAATCGAAATTTTAAAAACAAAAATTCCAGAATATTCCTACCCTCCTTCGCAATACTTTTTCGTCAATAAGGCCTTTAGTCGTTCTTTTTCACGTCGCCGGAAGTAGATAAATTTCATTTTCTTATGCGATTTGTAAGATTGATTATAGAAAACTGGAGTACTACTTGACGATAACCCGGTGTTATGCGATCAATAGGGACATTGATGGAGACTTGTCCGGGGAGTATGTGCCATTCTGCCAGATTGGCACAGGCCAATCTGGCAGAATGGCACATACTCCCCGGACAAGTCTCCATCAATGTCCCTATTGATCGCATAACACCGGGTTATCGTCAAGTAGTACTCCAGTTTTCTATAATAAATCTTACAAATCGCATAAGAAAATGAAATTTATCTACTCACCTCAACTCACTACGTGTTCACAAATGGCATCGTACTACACCTCACTGCCTTTCAAGATTTTCACAAAATTTGCACCATGAGGAGTGTCCTAGATAAAATTTCTCTTCTGACTACGTACGTCATCTCGCCATAAAACTTCTTTTCGCTCTTTGTGAGAAAAAAAAGGGAAGTAGCACGGCCACGCACCCGTTAAAATTAACCTAACTTTACTCACCAAGTATAATCAGTCATTTATGCGGTCCTTTCAATATTAAAACTAAGAAACTCTGTGGCTAGGAAAGTTATTGAGTTATTCACCCTCTCGAGCAAGTTTACTCAAAGTTACCATGTCGCCACACAGTGAATTTGTGTCTTACACAGGTTAAAAACTTCAGTCATGATTAAATAGGTAAATATACTCACCTATGTTCCTCATATACATACATAAATAGTCATAAATAAAATCAACAATTTCAACAATTTTAACAATTGCAACATTGTAGTTTGGTCTGACCAAACTAGATCAAAACAAAAAGTTTAACAAGTTCAATAATCAAAACTTGGTTGATTAGTTCAAGCTTTAACACACAAAGACAATCAAGTTTTTTCTCCTTCTCTTCTTTTCTTGCTCAAGTCTTCACTTGTTCTCTTCGTTCATCATCTTCATTCCATCGCTTCTCCATCCTGATTTTCAGCGTCACCGTCTTCCAGAACTTTCTCCAACATGTCCATAGAGTTGCGGGCCGTGCCCCAACTCTCCTGTTCCAATAGCCTCGGTTTGCAACAAGGTAGCAAGTCCACATTCACCTTCTGCTCCCGGTTCCTGCAAAAGCTGATGTGAAGACATAGGCTCACATTTCGTTCTAGGTCAGCTCTTAAGACCTCTTTCTTTTCATCTTCAGTTACACAAGGCGCTCCAGCTACTCGCTTCACCGCCGTAGTGACCGCGTTTCTGTGCGCCAGGAATGCTCTCTTATAGGCTCCCGGTCCTATATCTAGCTGGAAAGATTGATAGGCTTCCGTGTTCCTTGACATATGACGCTTCGCGCGTTCATACATCCATGATCTCATCACTGCACGGAACCAAGGCATCAATCTTTGGCTTGACCATATTCTTTCAATGGCTTTAGATATTCTCAGAACCTTGCAGGTGGTTCTGAAAAGATCCAATTCACGACTCATCTTCACGTTGCTCAGCTGTTCAGGATTCGGCACGGCCGTCTCCTGTTCACTTGTGTCCGCGTTAGCCTCCAACCATCTCACTGCCAGCATGGCACTTCACCACGATTGACACTTGTTGATTCTGATCGGGCAACCCCGTAGAGTACAACTCCTCCACGTCCCATACTAGCATCAGATTCCCGCGTTTGGGGTACCACAGCGTCTGCGCCAAGCAGTGGCAAGGATACTCCCCATGGGTTCTCACTATGTTCCTTCGGGTCCCATACCCTGAGGCACCCAGCAACGGTTCCACCTCCATCAGAATTCTATGTAAATCGTCTTTCTCTTCTATGGTGGGGAATTCAGTGGGTAACGCTCCACTCGCTTTCTGTTTCTGGAACTCACTTACATTACCTTCGTTCAGTCTCAGGAACTCTTCACCCACTACGTCTTGCAACTCGCCTTCAGATCTCTTCGGGACTGCCCGAAAGATCTTCGCCAACAAGTCATATGACCTTTCTGACATTCTGGCCAACCTCACGCACTTTGGCACAGAGAAAAGTTGGTCAACCAACACCTGTTGCGTTCTCGCATCCATCAATTCATCGTTATCTGCATCAGGTTTCGGCTTGGGTCCCGAAGGGCCTTGTCGTGCGTCTATGCCCGAATCCGGCCGAGCCGGTACGGTCATGTCTCCTGCGTGATAAAACAATTCATCATTCACCAGGAATTCTACGAATTCCTCGCCATGTGGAGCCAGGTCCTCCATTGTTATATATGAGCCTCCTCTGCTCTCCCTTGCCACTTCCAGCATCACTACTTTCACTTCTCCTGGCCACTTCAGTCTTGATAAGTCGTCTGTGGGAGAATGCACTTCGTTCCACGTTTCAGCCGAGACCTCTGGTCTCCTGGAAGGTAGTGCCTTGATCTTTTTCCTACTCCAAGCATCAGGAAATGAGAAGTCAAACGTGTGCACGGCTGCAGCTTTCCAGCTGATGAAGCGCGGCTCCATCCCTTCACTCCACTTCAACATTCTCTTCTCTGCGTCACGAAAAGCTCCGATGCGTGGGGCAATGATGGGAGATGTGACTCCCAACAACATCCTCCTTATCGGTGGATATCGAGGGCATTGGTCCGGCTGCGGCCTGGACCCAGGAAGCCATGTTTGCTGACTCTCTTTCGCGTGTGTGTAGGCTCCTGGCAATTGAGGTACTCTCATAGCCTCTCCTGTATCCTTCACCAATGGTCTCAAATTCCAAAGCTTTGGGTTAAATTGGATGTGGGAAAGGTCCTCACGGCCCATTCGGCACTTGAAGTGGTCGTTGAAATCCATCAACACCCAACCTGGCTCTGCTATTCTTCCGATCAGCCTATCGTCGCTGGCCAGCCCTCTCAGCTCCCTCTGCTCTACCCAATTCAGCACGGAACAATCCACGACTGAGACCAGGTCGACATACAACACCGAATTCCTGTATGCCTTAACTTGTACGTCCGGGAACGCGAAAGACATCACCGGTCCATACGCCACTGTGACGAATTCCCGCAGTCCGTGGACCAGAGCCAACGGATCGATCCGCATCATGATAGCCAAGTCCGTCAGTAAGGGCATGCCACAATACTGCTTACACTCGTTCGCATCAGTCGCCACCTTATCTTCTCCCGTGACGCTTCTGTTCTGTTGTAAGAGGTATTGAAGCAGGAGAGTCCTCCAGTCTTTCATCTTCCTGAGCGAGGCGGTTTCCAACTGCGCGTTGAACTCGCGACTTGTTCCCTGGAGTTGTTCAGGGTAACGCAGCAGCACAAGCAAGTCACCCAGTCGACCGTAGGTCATGGCAATCAGAGTCAGGAGTCCATCCATTCTCAAATCTGCCAACGCTTGGATAAAGAGGTTTGCCGGTCCCTTCACGAAATTTTCATGACCAAATGTCACGTATAAGGCTAGCACCAGATGTCCTTGACGAAACTCGCGATCAGGTTCCTAGATGCCTTCGGATAGCACGTCGACAGGAAGGATGGTGTCCATCCCACTCCCATTCCACCCAGGATAGCATCCGATCGTTCATACTGTGCCTTCGTGGCCAGCACGTCAGCTTGGAACTTGTCCAGCGTCATCGTGTTTACGTCCTGCATCAGTTTCAACATCTTGCCCCCAGCTAACTCCCGGGCATCAAATAGGTTCTTCGGATACACGTGTATCTCTTTAATCACTGCCGGCGAATGCTCGAACGCGTCCTCACCCAAGGTGCACAGCCTCGGTGACAAATACAACCATACGTTGTTGTGCGGCTTCGTACGCAAAGCCATTGCCATGAGATCCTCCTCCGCTGACGTCATGTTCTTCCTGACCATCCTTCCCTGCTCATTCTCTGCATGATCCATCTGTCTGAACCAGAGATCATCCGCCACCTGTTGTACTAACAGATGATCGTCATCCACCCCTGGTCCTAACTTCAGCAATCTGGCAAAGTTGGACAGCTCCAACCCTAGAACCTCATCCAGCACCAACCGAGTTGTGCTGCAATCTCTGAGTCCCTGTATGGCATTAGAAATGTCGGCCCAAACGGCCGGAAGCTGAGATCGAGATGGGTAGTAATTGTCTGGGTCTACTACTCTGTTCGGGGCAGGAATCATCACGTTGAACCTCCCCTCTGCTACCGTTGTGACCATTGTGTACACAATTTGAAGGGGTTCTGGCAACGCAGCGTAGCCTGGTGACAACACAAAAACCACCTTCACTACATTTTGTGTGAAACGTTGTTTTGCTGCTGTTTCCACTTCAGCCATCGCCGAGAACAATGTCATTATCGCCTCCCCTATGACCTCGTTGCTCGGGATCGACCCATCCGTCAGACGTGTCAACAAGCCTCTGCTTTGCAAATGATCATTTGAGCCCGCAACCACTATTACCTGCGGCTCCATGCTGACCACCCTTCGTACACTTATCATCATGCCTATTGCCTGTCACCAGTCCAATTTAGGCGCCGTCAAGAAAATAACATCGGGCCAAAATAGAGAACGGGGCGTGTAGAGATAATCAGAACCGGCCACAATCAGATAATTGGCAGCCTTCATATCCAAGGGATCATAAGCTGCAAACAGGCCGTCGCCTATTGGGGCCTTCAGTTTCCCATATCTCTTGTCATCTCCCACCATCGTGGTCGTCCGGGGGTAGTCCCTCGAATACTCGCCAGGCGTCTGACCGGGTGGTTTGGCAAACTGCCTGTACATCTTGTGATGCTTGTTACTGGGCTTGTTATCTGTCTGAAATTTGCCCTTGCGAGCAGGTGGTGTCCTTTCCCGGGTCCTCTGTCGAACGTCCGTAAGCGACCGGGTATTCAAAGGTCCAAAGGTATTGTCCTGAGGCAATCCATTCAAGTCTGCGTGTCGGAGTGCAGTCGAGGAGCTGAATTGCTCCTGCTCTGCTAGCAGCCAGTCCACGCCCGGTATCCGATATAGTCGCGACACTGTGGGACTTTCTCCGCCAATCATTCTCATTGCGTCCTCCCGACACGTCAAGGTATTCATGTTCAACTTCGTCGACATGTCCGTCTTGTACTGTCCCCAATGACTAAGGTCTGATCTGTTCCAAAGCAGCCCGCTGCCTGATTCGATTCCCTCCGCTGGCACGGCACTCGTAGACAGTCCTGCTGTTGAAGCAGGGTTTGCCGTGGCAGACGGATCATTCCTCCTAGACGCGGTCTGGGAGTTATTCCTGTTGTTCTGATCCACTGATCTCCCGAGTCGGCTTTCAAGCGGTTGTGTTCTGGGAGGAGGAGCAGTCCCTAGCCTGTCTCTCACGTTTGAGCTCGGAGCAACGGTTGCGGCTGCAGCCGTCTCCATTGCCAAGGGCCCTAGACGGTTGACGAGGGATTCGGGCACGGTTGCCCTTATTCTACTTCCTCCGGTCAAGCTGGTCCGAGCCAGAGAACCGGTCGCCCTCGATTCCTGCTCCACTTCCCTCAACTGCGTCTGAAATACATCATTGATCCAATGTCTCCCTCGTTGGGTGTTGAAATGTATTCCATCTCTGGTGAGCGCGATGTGATCAAACATGCGCAGCATCTTTTCGAGATCCAGAAGTCGCAACTCGCCAGGGTTGTTTCTCACCAGACAGCGGATCATTTCGTTCCACCGTGTCACGTTGCCATTCATGAAATCTGCAACTACGGTGCCCACCAACGGATTTTGTGGTATCGTGCACAACACCACAAGCCTGGGTCTGTACTTCTCTTTTAGTTCGTTCAAGAGACATACCAATAGAGGCTCCCACTTGCTCTCCGGAGTCACGGGGGCTCTCGAGACGTCGTTGGTTCCCAGCATTATTACTATTGTATCCAGGTGATCTTCGCTCTGGAACTCCATCATCTTGATGACCTGAGCCACTGAGGCTCCTCCAAAGGACAGAGTGGTAGTCTGACCATAGACGAAGATCTCATTCAGATCCCTCACCAAACTGTCTCCAATGATCAAATGGCGACTCCCTGGGGGAATTACCTGGTCGCTCGTGGCGGGGTTCCAGCTCATGTCATTCAGGCAGGCTCGAGGATGCTCGGCGGCCACTTGCGTGAACTGGTGACGTGTCATCAGATTCTTCCTAATGTCTACTACGCGAGACTTCTGAAAGACTCCACCTTGCGCAGACCTCCAGGACGCTACCGTGCGGGGTGCTCAATCCGAGCTATTTGATGAATGATCACGACGTTGGGAAAGAACGATCCTAACCAATGTCCGCTCAGTGTTTCTGTTGATCTCATCCATTGTGGCTCTGGCCACTTGGTTGAATGATTCCTGGAACTGAGGAGCGAGATTGGTGTCGGAAGGGTCGGAAGGGTCTGGCGTCGTGTCTGCTGAGGAGCCTCGGGCCCCCTCGATGCACGTAAATCCAGAGCCTCGGGCCCTCTCGATGCGCACAGCTCCTGTGCTGTTGTCCTGGGGCGCGTGTCGCTGGATCCTTCCAAGGATTTCATGCTCGCCAGAACTTCCGGTGACACTTGGCTCACCTTTGCCATATACAGTTCCTTCAGGTGCTTTATTTCATCCTCCTTGTAGGCCACCTGCAGATCTTCATATTTCTTTTTCCATTCGTCTCTCTCTCGAGCTATCGCCCTATACTCCTGAAGTTTGGCACACAGCTCGCTCTGATCTCTCTCCTTCTTCTCCAGTGTCTCAATCGTCTCCGACGTCTGGATCTCTATCTCACTCACCCTCACTCTCTTCGGGGGAGGAGCAGCTGTTGGAGAGTCGACCGAATGTGACGGGCCTGGCCTATCACGTTGTCTCTTCGCTCCGATGAGTGGCTGCGCAGGTTGGACGGGTATGGGCATCTCACCTAGCCGGTGGTCCCTCTGTTCGCCTAGTCCTGGCTCACGAGCCAAGTCGTGGCCAGACATTTCTCCTTGCCGCCATCTCATCAGTCAGTTTCGACCTCTCTCGGCGGTCCCGGACTCACCAAAGGCCAACATCAACACGACTTCTGTAGGGCGATTCCCTCGACCCTCTCGTCCTAGTGCATTAAAGAGCGCGACCACAAACATCGCCAGCCCCGGGTCTTCTCGTGTAAAATCACAATCGATCAGCCGCTGATAGATCTCGTCTAGAGTCGCTCCTAGACTCGCTGAGAGGAATTTAATGAGTTCGTTCGTGTCACCCATTTCCTATCTTGTTGATTCTTGTTGTCGTATCGTGTAGTTTCTTCCTGTCTCGTTTGATTCAGTTTATTCAATAAACAATTTCCGATCAATCAAGATCTAAAAAACAATTCGCGACTTAAAACCATCATTTTTGGATTAAACATCATTCAACTCTTTAAAACTCTTCATTGAAATTCTCTTTCCAATTCTGATTTAAAAATTTAGCACCAAGGTGGATCGTCCACCTGTATCTGCGCCAGGGTAGCACAAATGAGCACTGTCACCTTGATGACCTGGAGTACTCCAGGTCCTTTATGACACAAAACATAAAACATATCATAACAATAACATAACACATAAACATCACATATCTACACTATCACCTACAAACATGAAACTTACTCCTAATCTAAAACTTAATCCTAATCTCTATCAAGTTAGCTTAATAAAAACCACTTACTGCTGAATGCATTTCCTAGCATATACTCAGATAGTATTTTTTATGTAAGTAAACTTCTATGTCAGTTTCTGAAAATATCACATGCACAAGGGCGTACAACTCTCTCGGGTGTAGCTTCCCTCTATTGGGATCATAAACTGGTAACGAGAGAGAGGTCACACCTCTCTCAACCAGGAAATCCCTAAGTCGAGTCAAGGCCAATACCAAGCTCTCTGGATTTACGTGTTGCCTATCAGTAGCCTTCGTAACCAAAAAACACAAATATTTCCCTGGTATCTGTGATGCGACAGGGGGCAACGCTATCATCCCTCCTACACCAGGCCTCTGTTTCCATAAAAACTCGATATTCTTGTACTCTCTTTTAAAGTCAGCTGCTAGTGCTGTTTTGAAGCTTACTTCCGCCGTTATCGCTATGGCACATGTACGTTCCGTAAGTATGAAATCACTGTCCGTTATAACGATGTTGCTCGAATAATGGTTCGGTAGATCAAAGTAAGATTCAAAAATTCGTCCGAATGGTGGTTTTTTAGCATTTTCGCCTTCCGTTTCCAGTTCTCCGGTTTCTCTTGCCGATTTCAATTTTTTTATTATGAGACTTTCGGTGTGGGTGAGTCCTACCCCCACTCCCCGGACAAAAATATCCATCGACGTCCCCGTCAATCGCCCAAAGTCTAGGAGATCGAGGTTGGATTGTGGAACACGTAGAACACCATCTGGTGCGACCCAGTTGGAATCGGTATTGTCATGACTGATGTATTTGATGCCGTCCTTATCGACGTCCTAAATCGTCAGGATCGTTTCTTTTGGATCTGTCGGCAGATCATGGAGCCATTCGAGCACGCGCAAGTTCGTTAGTTCTTGCTCATGAGTCTGTTCCGCTTCTGGTTCGAACTCCACTTCCGGTTCTGATCGATCATCGATCCAATCCTGATCCATATCATTGACCAAGTCGATTTCTCCTAGCACCGCCACTTCGTCCAGTCCCACTAGCGAGTCCATGACGTCACTTACAACTATCCTGTCTACAACGAAATCCTCGCCATACGGATTGTATTTCTGTTTGTTTTTTCCTCTTTTGCTCTGGCGTGTTTCCAAGGTGAGAGGAAAATCAGGCTGTATTCCTTTGTCAATTTCAATTTGTTCCGGGCAGTCCCAGTCTTCTTCGGCATAAGGTAGAGTTTCAACGTCCACCTCTACTCGCTCGGTCAACTCCAGATCCAGTGGTAGGTCGCAATCGTTCACCACCTCATTCCCATCGTTTTTGTCGCGAGTACCTCTTTCATTCACTTCACATCAAATAGTCTCCCTCTTGCATGTCCGCTGGGATGAACCAGTCCTCTGACGAGGCATTGTGTGGTTTGATATTTTTGTAATGAGCCGCTCTTCCAGTGCTCAGTCGATAAAAACGACCCCCTTGGTGCACCTCTGTTATCTGAAATGGACCAAACCATTTCTTTAACAATTTCTTGGTTCCTTTTGGTGGAACCACTTCCTGGAACACCCAGACGTAGTCGCCAACTGAGTAGGCTTTTGCATCGGCTGTCCTTTTATCAAACCTCTTTTTTTGTCTAATTTACGCCTGTTGCGTGTTCCTCCTGCATAAGTCATTGAGGTCCTGTTGTCTTCTAATAACATCCCGCACGTATGTTTGCGGTGCTGTCCTCTTCCCCTCAGATTCAGGGTAGAAAAACGTCAACGGGAGCGCTTTTTCGTGACCCGTTAGCATCATATGCGGACTTATTCCCGTGGTGGAATGCTCCGTGCTGTTGTAAGCACCCATCACTTGTGGCAAGTGCTTGTCCCAGTCATCCATATAGCGTGAGCAATAGACTCTCAACATGGATACCAGTGTGCGATTCTGCCTCTCGACTAGGCCATTCGTTTGCGGGTGATAAGTGGTCGAGTGGGCCTGTGCTACCTGTGACCTTTTCATTAACTCTTTCGTGAGATCACCTACGAATGCTTTGCCATTGTCCGATTGGAACGTGATGGGGCAGCCATGCCTCGCTATCCACACGTTTATCAAATAATCGCATGTTTCTTCCGCCGATGCTGTCATGCAGGGTGCTGCCTCCGCATACTTCGTAAAATGGTCGATCATTACTAGCACCTGGTTATAGCCCGTTGCTGTCATGCAGATTTTCTGATGATCAATTTGCACCACTTCGTTGAAACCCGACGACTCTATTAACTGTAGAGGGAACCTTAGTTTCCTGGGATCCTTTGCCTGTTGACAAGACAGGCATGCGGCTATCCACTTCTCACAAGCCTTCTTCAATCCCGGCCATTCGAATCGTTTCTGTATCCTGTTGTACACCTTGTCCACGCCTTGATGACCCATCTGATCATGTGAGCGAAAGAGCAATTCGGTCTGGTACAACTGTGGTAACACTATTGAATTGTATTTATAAAGGACCTTGTCCTCCTCTTTACGTTTACAGGCTACAATCCCATCCTTGTTCAGGTACAACAAGTCTTTCCTCTTTAGGTAGAATTGCTTTAAGATTTTATAGCTGTCTTCTTCCAAGTCCCCTTTGTCAGGTGCACCATTCTCGATCCACCTCTTCAGACTGCTCGTCATTCTGTCATTTCGTTGAGCCCTTAGGAGATCCGACAGCCTGTACCTGGCTTTCAAATACGTCTTTACCACGTTCATTTGCCCGCTCATTATCTCCGGAGCATGAGCATCGTCCATCAACTTGACACACCATATCTTTTTCAAAGGCGTCGCCTTCTGTACAGATGGTTCCAGATTGGTGCGGACGACCGTACCATGTGGCAGCAATCTGGTTGGGCGTTTCGAGACTGCTATCTTGAGTTGACTGATTCCCCAATATCATATTCCAAGTTGTCTGAGATGTTTCTAGACTCCCCGGACAAAACTCTGTCCATTGGTCGCTTTGAACCCGACTCCCGGACAAAATTCTGCCCCTAGGTGGTCTCGTCAACCTCTCCCCGGACAAGTCGTCCTGCACGGGCTCAAAGGTGTCATCAGACAAGTCGTCTTTGATTGGCTCGAAGGTATCAGACTCCCCGGATATTGTCTCGTCCCCGGACGAACAATCTGGGCTCGGCTCATGTTCTTCTTTTGCATCCGTGAAATGCACTCTCCTAGCGAAGCTCGATTCCGACTTGATCCTGACTTCCTCAGTGGCTTGAGTCTGATTCAGTGTCCCATGTTCGGTGAACGAAGTTCTCAACAAGACCTCCTTTGGCATCGAGCTCACCAGCTGGTTGACTATCGACCTGCAATCCCGTTCAACGCCTCGGCTGCGATTGGACACTGGCCTCTTTTCTGTTCTCTCGGTGACAGTCAACCGCTGCATGGTCTCCATCCACTCACGATCATGCCTATCCACCTCCCTGTCCAACAGGTCACGGATTTTTCCCATGACATCCGGCGCCACGTTCACCGTCCTGTTCAGCAGAGCCATGCTGTTTATACCCAGCCGGGTAAGTTCTTGTTGTACCAAATTGGATCGGACTAGCAGATCCAACGAAACGGGTTCGCCTCTGGCTAAGAGCTTTATCTCCGCAGCCGTTTCCACTGGAAGGTCAGGGTGTCCGGGTATAGGATGCCCTGACTTGTCTAACCACTTAGTAAGTGGCAGTTTGTCGTAGGTCTCCTTGTCCAGAAATGAAAACCCGTCTTTGATTTCTGACTGGTTAGCCTGCTTCTCTTCGAGGCGCTCATAAAATTCTGTCTTTTTACTGAGGCTATCTGCGTTCTGGTGCTTGTCACGGGTACGGTGCTCTATGATCATGTGGTATCCATCCAGGCGCACGATCCAACGACCAATATAACTTTGGTCCATCGAATAGGTTTTCAGCCAGGCAAGGGCACGATTATCCACACGTAACTTGAAGGGAGCACTCCCCAAGTAGGCCCTGTATTTTTCCACGAAAGTGATCACGGCAAACATCTCCGCTTTTGGTGCGCCATACTTCATCTCAGTATCACTCAGGACTTTACTCCCGTAAGCTATCGGACGAAGAACCGTTCTCCCGTTCCACTCCTGCTCCTGGTGAAGTATGCCCGATATCGCAACCACTGATGCATCCGTGTCCAGCACGAACATCCCCTTCTCTGTTGGCATGCCGAGGACCGGTGCCTCGCAAATTTCACGTTTGATGTTCTCAAATGAAACTTGTGCCTCTTCAGTCCAAGTGAACTTCTTGCCCTTGTTTCTCATCAACCGCTGCATGGGGTATATTTTGTCAGCATACCCCTTGATGAATTCTCGATAATAATTAGCAAATCCCAAAAAACTCATCAACTGTGTATCTGTTTTGGGTGCCTTCCAGGTCAGCAGCGCTTCAACCGCTTCAGGATCTGGTCTCACTCCATGTTTGTCCACCAGGCGGCCCGGATACTTTATGGAATCCCTGAGGATTTCACACTTAGAGGGTTTACATTTCAGACCCGCCTGCTTCATGCAACAAAACACCTCTTCCAACCTCTCTATGTGATCTTCTAGGGTTGGTGTTGCAATCACGACATCTTCGACATAACACATGATGAGATTCCCGTATTTCTTGGTGACGCTCGTGAGTGCCTGGGCCATCAGTCGCTGGAATGTGGCCGTCGCATTGCACAGTCCGAACGGCATCCTCTTCCACTGGAACAATCCCAGCTCGCACGCAAAGCCTGTTTTTTCTCGGTCTTGCTTTCGGAGTGGCACTTGCCAGAACGCGGAGCCCAAGTCCAACGTCGTGAAGAACTTTGCGTCTCCCAGCTTGGATAGGCTCTCATCGATGCGGGGAATCGGGTATGCGTCCTTTATAGTCACTGCGTTCAGGTAACGAAAATCGCAGCAAAATCTGTGTTGTCCCCCTTTCTTTTTCGCCATGACCACGCCACAAGCCCATGGCGACTTCGACGGCTCGATCATGTCGTACTCCATTAACATCTCGATTTCCTTCCTACACGCTTCTGACTTGTGAGGGGTCATTCTTCTCGCCCCTTCTCTATGAGGTACCGAGCCCTCTTCTATCTCAATCTCGTGTTCTACAAAATTACAGCAACTTATGTCGGCCTTATGTTTCGAAAAAACGTCTGCGTTCCGACTTAGCACCGCTCTGAGCGAATCTAGTTCCTTGTCTGATATTCTACCTTTCAAATGTTCTATCTCAGGCAGGATTGGTTTATTCGCTGCTAACTCCTTTTCTGTCGGCCTCTCAGGAAAGTTGGAACAACTAGACAGCCCATCGTCTGTTTCCGACTTCATTGAAAACAATTTCCTAGAAGATTTCAAGTCATTCATTCTCTTCATTATACATTCTTGGTTCGCATGCAATGGACATTTAGTTACATCAAACTTTTTCAAGTTCTCCACACTCTGAAAGTCTGTGTTCAGAGGCAAAGCATATCCAAGCTTCTTTCCCCTCTGTATTGTCACTGTTGTTGCTTCTGTGTTCAATAACACACTCACACACAGTCCGCTCTGAGTGAGTGAGAAGCTTCTTCCTAAAATAGCCGAGCTTTTACTGTTTGGATTTGGTACCAGACACACCTGTCTATTATTGCTGAGTTCATTCAAGTTCCTCATCCTAAACGTCGCTACTACAGCTTGGTTTGGTTTTAATCTAACTTTTCGATCCAGAAAAATCGGCACCTTAGCCTGGTTAATTAAGATCTTAATAAGGGGTCTCTTTTCATACTTTCTCTCAGGATCCTTGATCCTAATCAACCCGTCATTCAGATCGATCGTGACATCAAAATTGCGCACGAAATCCCTTCCTAGGATGAACTGATCGGATTCGTCCAAATTCTCCACTACTAGGAAGCTCATCCAAAGATGTCTTCCTCCGAGCTGCAGTGAAATGATCGGGGTTCGTCCAGTCACATAGATTGCTCCCTGATTGGCAGCTGCCAACCTAATGTTTGTCGGTATGAGGTCCGAACTCTCGAAACCCATGTCGGTCCAAGTTTTGACTGGCATGACACTAACCACTGCTCCTGTGTCTAGCAGCCTTTTACTGAAAGTTGTCTGCCTTGCACGTCCAGCACGTGTGCGGCCAGATCAGCCTCGCAACCTATGTGCACGGCATCTTTTTCGAGCATCGCGTTGTGTCCGATTCGTCTAACCTTCAGCTCCTCTTGACCAATGTATATCCGGCCAATCTGATCATTCGCATCAGTTACGTGAGCCTTTGTGTAGATATTGATGCCATCCACATTCATTAGAATCGGGTAAGGGCCGTGGACATTGCTATAATGTCCATCCACTTTCATCAGCCTCGGACCTCCTGTTGTGAGCAGCGCTCGCATGCCCTGGAGTCCAGTTTGGGATCTTTCTTTCTCAGGTAGTCGGCATAAACGTCTAGGTGGACTAGTGTAATCTCGGATGGTTCACTCAAGTTCTTGACCACTCGGTGCCCAGCGACTGAGATAATGGACAATATTTTCGTCCCCTCCTTCGTCATGCCGAAAGTCCTCCCAGATATAACATTCAGTTTCAGTCCCTGTTTCCAGGGTTCCTCTTTGTCTTCTACTTTCGTCGTTTTACCCAGAGTATTAAGACTTTCCCGAAGATCTGTGTTCTCCAGCTCCGACCTCACCCATTGCTCCACTTCTTTCGTGGCTAGGTCCTGTTTGACATTCTGCAACGCTGTCCTTGCCGCCAGACCGTAATCCACCTTGAGTGGGCTAGCCGATTCTGCCTCCAGGTTCGAGGCTACCACCTCGTCAGGTAGTGTCTTTACCTTCTTAGTCGTAAAGGTGCTCGGTGTCGTCTCCTTTCTCCGAGACTCGGCCTCGTTCATCAGACGTGCTCGACTGGCCTTGACACCCGAAAGCGCCTCTTTGTGGCGGGGATGTTTTGCGTCCGCTACTGCATCCCAAAACTGAGTACAATCCGACTTGAAATGTCCCTCCAAATTACAGAAGAAACACCTCGGCCCATATTTCATGATGAGCCCTCTGACGTACTCTTCGTGATCTTCGTCGGTCGCGTCAACGTCATCGAGAAAGTAGCCTATTGCCTTCATGTTTTGTTTGTACGCAGAACACGCGGAGACGTGATGGTCCATCGAACCAAAATTCGCACACGATCTCCTCTTATCCATGTCATCGCGAGGTTTGTACCAACTGGAGTTCGCACCAGTGTTTGTCCCGCTATAGTTACCATAATTGCTGTAACGGTTCTGTGCCCTCGGTTTTATGAGTAAATACTCGCGTGACTTCATACGCAAGTCATCGTCTTCAACTCCTCACTTTTTACTCCGTCCATGAACTGCGAAGCAATCGCCAAGTTTCGCTCGGATATTCTCTCATCGGGGTTGCTTCTTCTCCTAAGCAATTCAAGGTCGTCCAAAAATTTGTCTATGGATTCGTCATCCCTTTGACGCCTCTTCTCGAATTTCACCATAGCCTGGTGTCCTTGTACTCCAGAGCCGAAACGATTCAGCAGGATGTCGAATATCTTGCGAGCGCTGTCCCTCTCATTGGCTCTTTTCGCCATTACACAATCTAGTGCAGTACCTTCCAGGTTGCTCGTTAGTGCGCTGCATTCTTGTTTCTTGGAGAGATTCTCTTCCTGAAAGTGTAACTTCATCACCTCTATCCAAGTATCAATGCAGCCGTCGGAATTGTCTTTGTATGACTTCGGCTTTTTCAGTGTCCTTCTTGACCTCTCTCCTCTCTCGGTTGACTTCGAGAGCTTGGTGATGAATGTCTCGAGAGGTCTATTCAGAGGCTCAAACATCGAGGCATACATCGTTGTGTCCTGTGAGACTGTAGTCAGATCTGGTACTGAACTGACTTGTGGCACAGTTGGCAATCTTGTCTCCGGGGTAGCATCTGCCTCAGGCGGGACTGGGTTCGTCAAGCCAGGCCTCGACGGGGCTGCCCTTGGCCGCTCCTTGTTCCTAGGTTCGTAGTTCGTTCTCGAGCTTTGGGCCCTGGCGTTGCTGCCCGTACCATCTCCATCATTCGCATGGCGTGAGCGCTCCCTTGGGTTGGAGCGCTCCCCCCAATTGTTCCCATTCAAGATCGGGTCAAGCTTCCGCATCATTAAGTCAGATTTGGCATCTAACCTGAGAATTAGATTTCTGAAAAAATGTCTCAAAACGACATTATACCAGATTTTTTACGGTTTCGCGTGCCTGATAACGGTGTTTTTTCGGATTAAATGGTGCACAGCTTCCAATTGAGACTCTGGAGATCTGAGATAAGCCAAGCAAATGCGGATCAGGCCAAAGCATCGGGTAACTTAGCAAAACCAACGTAGGTAGTGAGAAGGGTATAGATTAGAAATGGTGGCCTTCAAAAAAATTTTATCTGAGCCTGCAAGCAAGGTGTAGTGTCAATAATCTGATAAGCCGACACAAGAAAAAGCTTAAAAAACTTTCGAAAAGACAGATGTATCCTGTTCGAGCATGGCATTATGTCCGATTCGTCTAACCTTCAGCTCCTCTTGACCAATGTATATCTGGCCAATCTGATCACTCGCATCAGTTATGTGAGCTTTTGTGTAGATATTGATGCCATCCACATTCATTAGAATCGGGTATGGGCCATGGACTTCGATGTAATGTCCATCCACTCTCATCAGCCTCGGACCTCCTGTCGTGAGCAGCGCTCGCACTGCCCTGGAGTCCAGTTTGGGATCTTTCTCCCTCTGGTAGTCCGCATAAATATCCAGGTGGACTAATATAATCTCAGATGGCTCACTCAAGTTCTTGACCACCTGGTGTCCTGCGACTGAGATGATGGACATTATCTTCGTCCCTTCCTTCGTCATGCCGAACGTTCTGCCAGATATAACGTTCAGTTTTAGTCCCTGCTTGCTGGGTTCCTCTTTCTGTTCTTTTTCCATCGTTTTACCCAGAACATTGAAATTTTCCCGAAGATCCGTGCTCTCCAGTTCCGATCGTACCCATTGCTCCACCTTTTTTGTGGCCAGCTACTGTTTGACATTTTGCAACGCCGTTCTCGCCGCCTGACCGTAATCCACCTTGAGTGGGTTAGCCGACTCTGCCTCCAGGTTCGAGGCCACCACCTCGTCAGGTAATGTCTTCACCTTCTTAGTCGTAAAGGTGCTCGGTGTCGTCTCCTTTCTCCGAGACTCGGCCTCGTTCATCAGACGTGCTCGACTGGCCTTGACACCCGAAAGCGCCTCTTCGTGGCGGGGATGTTTCGCGTCCGCTACTGCATCCCAAAACTGAGTGCAATCCGACTTGAAGTGTCCTTCCAGATTACAGAAGAAGCACCTCGGACCATATTTCATGATGAGCCCTCTAACGTACTCTTCGTAAACCTCGTCGGTCGCGTCGACGTCGACGAGAAAGTAGCCTATTGCCTTCATGTTCTGTTTATATGCAGAACACGCGGAAACGTGATGGTCCATCGAACCACAATTCGCACATGACCTCCTCTTGTCCATGTCGTCGCGAGGTTTGTACCAAGTGGAGTTCGCACCAGTGTTTGTCCCTCTGTAGTTACCATAATTGCTGTAGCGGTTTTGCGCCCTCGGTTTTATGAGTAAATACTCGCGTGACTTCTTACGCAAATCATCGGGCGTGGGTACCTGGTCAAGTGACAGGGTGAAGTGCGTGGCCAACATCGTTTTCAACTCCTCACTCTTTACTCCGGCCATGAATTTCGAAGCAATCGCCAAGTTTCGCTCAGATTCTCTCTCATCGGGGTTGCTTCTCCTCCTAAGCAGTTCGAGGTCGTCCAAAAATTTGTCTATGGACTCATCATCCCTTTGACGCCTCTTCTCAAACTTCACCATAGCCTGGTGCCCTTGTACTCCAGAGCCGAAACGATTCAGTAGGATGTCAAATATCTTACGAGCGCTGTCCCGTTCGTTGGCCCTCTTCGTCATTACACAATTCAATGCAGTACCCTCTAGGTTGCTTGTTAGCGCCCTGCACTTTTGTTTCTTGGAGAGACTCTCTTCCTCAAAGTGCAACTTCATCACTTCTATCCAAGTGTCAATGCAGCCGTCCGACTCGTCTTTGTACGACTTCGGTTTCTTCAGTGTCCTTCTTGACCTCTCTCCTCTCTAGGTTGACTTCGAGAGCTTGGTGATGAATGTCTCGAGAGGTCTATTCAGAGGCTCAAACATCGAGGCATACATCGTCGTGTCCTGTGAGACTGTGGTCAGATCTGGCACTGAACTGACTTGTGGCACAGTTGGCAACCTTGTCTCCGGAGTAGCATCTGCCTCCGCGGGACCGGATTCGTCCAGCCAGGCCTCGACGGGGCTGGCCTTGGCCGCTCCCTATTCCTAGGTTCGTAGTTCGTCCTCGAACTTTGCTGGACCCTGGCATAGCTGCCCGTACCATCTCCATCATTCGCATGGCGTGAGCGCTCCCTTGGGTTGGAACGCTCCTGCCAATTGCTCCCATTCAAGATCGCGTCAAGCTTCCGCATCATTAGGTCAGATTTGGCATCTAACCTCTTTTCCAGGTTAGTCATCGTATGGGCGTAGGTATTATCATGATCGTTCAAAAATCGCTCGATCTCTCTTGTCATCCTAGCCTCTTTTTCCTCTGACTCCTTGCTTGCCTGTGCCAGGCTCTCCGCCAGGCATTGATCGGTGTTGCGAATCAACTGAGCCTGATCAACTCTCGCCTGCGACTTCACGTGCGTTAGTTCATCTCTCAAAATCTTTCGACCTTGGTGAGCTCTCTCGTCAACTTGATCTATTCTCTCAGTCATGTTCCGTCTCAATCCATCCAGACCATTCATTACACCAGCGAAAATGTCACTTATATCACCAGTTGCCCCCAATGGCGGGGTTAGCCCCAGAGAAGACGAGGTCAACTGCGGCTGTAGCCTGGTACTTGATGACGCACCGCCTTTTTGCTTGTGCATCGACGTCATCAACCGGTCGAACGTTGATGACGCTCCCATCGTTATCCCATCCGACATGGGCCTGGTCGGCGAGGCGGACGACGCCTTCCTGCTCATGTCGTTCCTTGGGCACCGTGTGAAGTTCACATCCGGATGGGTTATCTCCGGTTGGTCGTAACTAGAGGATAGACCTTCGGCTTGTAGTGACGCCATGCGTTCATCGTACAAAGACTTCCAACTCTTCTTTGCCTTCGAAACCGTTTGTTCTTCACTCGGACTCATACTCGACATCATCGCGTTGTTGCTCTGCTTGGCCAAAAATGAGTGTGTACTTGACGGATGTGAAGGTTCTTTTCTCCACCTATAACTCTTAGTCTCCGATTTGGACATTCCCCTGTACAACACTTCCTCCCGAGGCCCGACCTCGGAACGCTCCGAGGTCTCCGCTGTCCTTTCGACTTCCTCCCGCTCGACGTCCTCGTCTGGCTCAAAGTAGGGTCGAATGAGCGTTCGTTCCCCTTCGTCAAAGGGGTCCACTAGCGTTTCGCTCGCGGGCCCGGCCTCGGCGCTCCGCCCTTGATCGCCATCGAGGTTTTTCTCGCTCCTTAGTTTCATTACGCTCACTGAAAGATCAGGTTGACCTTTAGTCGATTCGTTCTCAGCAAACGCGTCGGAAGCGCTGCTAAACGAGGATTGGCTACGCCTAGTTTTAAATTTTCGCGTGCTTCCCTTGCTTAGCCTGGGAATCTTAGTAATCGACCCTAAAGAGTCCCTGCGCTGCATGCTTTTTAACAAATAATAATATTCGTATAATTTAATGGCGATGCACACGTACCGCAAACAGGATCAAGCTAAATTACTTAACGCTGCCTACTCAATTCCGTTAGTATCAAAAGGTCTCTTAGATTTCTTAATGACAATACTAGTGACTCAGCTAAAGTTACACACAGGGCCTACGCAGTATTGCTACACTGCTAACTCAACACCGTTGTATAATATAACAGTATCACAAAATTTTCACAAGATACAATCAATACACAAAACACAACTGATAATCAGATAAGAAAATCTTACAGGTGACAGCGACCTTTCGTCAGCATCAATTTACCGCCACACTCTTATCAAGTCACTGCTTTGTTAAAATCAAACAATTTTTGGTAAAAAGCAGTGATGATTCAGAAATAGATAAATGAAACTTAGTCTTAAAGAAAAAGACTTCCCTCAATCGGAACGATCCGAAAGAACGAAGCCCAGGGCACAGTCTTCTCAATCGAGTGTGTATTTTCCTAATACACCCACCGAGGTCTTCTTTCTTTCAGGTGTCCTGCGATTGCCCGAGCTGTCCTACTAAGTAGCTCAAGGCAACCTCTGATCGAAAATTTCTAAAGTCTATGAAAAAGCTTCCCCACACCCGGAACGCTCCAAGTGCACGAGAGCAGAGAACAACTTTTCTTCTCAGGTGAGTGTGTATTTGCCTAATACACTCACCGAGGTCTTCTTTTATTTGTTCCCGGATTGCCCGAGCTTTCCTATTAAGTAGCTCAAGGCAACCACACAACCAAAATCACAATCAAAAAAAAATTTGGTTCGGGTACTTCTGATACACCCGATCTAAAATCCAAAGTTGATCACTCCTATGACCCTAGTAAGAACGCCTAATATCCTAATATGATCCTAATTAAATGGATATTTTCCGTTTCCCAAATTGCCATAGAAGGTTTCCTCAAGTTTCTAACAAGGAGGGTTGTTGAGAGGTCTAAGTCACTCCGGAGGGTTACTTCGGAGGGTCGTCAAGACTTTTAGCTTTCTTCGGAGGGTTACCTCGGAGGGTACCTTAGCCACACAAGTGACTTCGGAGGGTTCCTCTTCACTCACTAAGGAGGGTCAATAAGAGGAGGCTTAATATGCTCCGGAGGGTTACCTCGGAGGGTTCTTCCAAAATTTTCAAATTTTTTTGATCTGACTTAGGAGGGTCTTCCACTAGCTTCAAAAAGCGTCAAAACAAGCTAAAAGGAATTGTTTCAACTTCTTCGGAGGGTCCCGTGGAAAATTTCCACTAAGGGGGGGCTGCGAAAGGGCTTAAGTCACTCCGGAGGGTTGCTCCGGAGCGTCCGCAAAAATCAAGAAAACGGGTTATTTTACCGCAGTAAAGCCTCCGTAAGCTGACTACCTGACTTAAAACTAGGTTAGCTGACACGGTCAACCTTCCCAGTAGGATAAAAAGATGACTTTATAAGATTTTATGCCGCTCGGAGGGTTCCCTGTAATTTGGACCCTCCGAACCAACAATTTCTAAAAAGTTTTTCTCTCCCGAGATTATCAACCCGAAAACGGTTGCGATCCGGAAAGGTGGTCAAAAATGTCGACTTATGGTACCAAAATTATCCCGATTGGATGGCTAGTGTTTGAGAAATCACCAAAAACGCGTTCGTCAAAATGGCCTTTTTTCACCACCTATATAGGTTCTGAAAGACTTTTTCCGCAATTCTGGTTGAAAGTGCCTAAAATCAATTGAAACGAGCGTAGTAGCCCTGAAGGCACTGGAAAAATGCAAAATACCGGACCAAAATTTGTTTGGAGACAGAAACTTGGCCAATAACTATCAAATTTGGACCCTCCGATTCCTTCCTTTTTCAATCTTTAAGTCGTTAGCTCTATCCACGGAGCTAGTCGGAGGGTTACCCAAAAATTTTTCTAGTAACCGAGCACGTTATGCTAGCACGCTCCCAACGCAAAAAATTTTCTTGTTCTAACTCTAAAAACTCGATCCCCAAAACAGATTGACAAAATTCGGAAAATTATCAAAATTTTGATCGAAAATTTTGGGTTTTTTCCAACTTCTACTGAGTTTTTTCTCATGCGGTTTCTTTAGTCAGGGGGATCGAACTACGTAGCTACTCCCTATATAAAAGCTTTTTGCTGTTCGGAAAAGCTCGGATATCCAAAAATTTGGTAATTTTCGACGAAATTTGGGTGTTTCTTGGGTCTAAGTAGGAGATAAGTTAAATATAATAAGGATAATAACCTGTTAGTAGTCGTTAACAAATATTACTATACCCTCCTTTGCACCAAAATACTCAAATTAAGACCCTTAACTCGGAAATTTGTAATCGATGAAGGGTACAATCGGACCGCGCCAATCGTGCCCGTCACCACTTAAGTTTTAATGAAATAGTACCCGAACGATACTAAAATTGCTTCAACGATACCCAACAGTCGTTGTGGATGTTGTCCTTGATGTCCCTGCTGAGTGTGGAACACGTCGATCAGCTTGCCACTCTAATCTCCGGTCAGCGGCAAAATCACCATTAACGTGCTTAAACACTCAAATTACACTCGAGGGAGGGTATCCAACCCTTCACCAAAACACACAATCTTTCAATCAGAAATGATATAAATCAACCTGAAAGAACAACAAATAGGAAAGTCAGATCTCATCTCGTCCGGAAATAACATATGAACTGTCACTTTTTGTTTTTTACTGTTTTTGGTCTTTTTTGGATTTTTTACTGTTTTTTGTACTTTTTTATTTTCAATTGAATTTGTTTTTTGGCTTTTTCTTGGTTAAACACTATTTTTTTTTGGTTTTACGCTTTCTCTTTAATTGTTTTTGGTCCTGGGACCTCGGGACAGGCGGGCTCTAGATTTCCCACCTAACCCTCCGGCCCCCGGAGTTTTCGATCTTAACTAAGTTTAAAAGCTAAATAATACTAGGCGGAGGGTACGCGCCTTCCCCCTAGTACAATAACGGTCATTAAGGCCTTTAACTCGGTCATACGCCCGGAGCGGAGGGTTCGTCCCTGAAACGCTTGCTGATCATGGTTTTATGCCTTTGACAGACCCACCCAGGAGCGCCATAAAAACGTCTATGTAACATTCGCCCAAATACTACACAGCGACGGAGCGTAGAAAAAGAACCTATTAACAACTGGCAGGCGTCAGTTACCTTAATCCTACTCGTTTTTCACCATCTCGACCTTGCCAGTTTATTTTCTGGTCTGGCTAGGGCTAAGTAAAAAGTTACTATTTTCAGGCCATCAGTCAAACGACTTTTGATCAGCTTTCATTTACATGCGAACACAACCACATAGCTGAGTCTCGGATCCTCAGACTACGTGATTGCTATTAAAAACACGGCTCGAACACCCTATTTTATTATGTTTTTGTGTGACAGTTCTATATTAAATCCATTGGTGATGGATTGTCCCTTTCCTCTTTCCAGCTACTCTTTCTATTATACCGGTGTTAATTCAAAGTTCATCCAAGTAGCTACAAAGTCAGTTTAATGCAGTCCTTCAACACATAACAGTCTCTGGGGGGCCAAGCCTCCGCTCCCGTGTTCTTCTCGTGATAATGTTGTTATCTCTCCCAATTTGTGGCACGAGAGGGTTCCGTGGAATATCCCTTCCCCACTGAAGCTTCCTTCTCCACTAATTCCCACTGCTAAGGGTCTTACCGTGTATTATTGCCACGATAAGAGGCTTCGTATTTCTCGTCTCTTGTGCGACCGTTTTCTACTCTATCTGTCGTTGTTCTGTTTTTTTCGTCCTTTTCAGTCAAAATGGCCGTTTTTCGTATTTCTGAGAAATATTCCCTTTTCCATCGAAATTTTAAAAATAAAAATTCTAAAATATTCCTACCCTCCTTTGCAGCATTTTTTCGTTACTAAGGCCTTTAGTTATCGTTTTCTGTGTCGCCGGAAGGTTGCGCTGTGCCAATCTGGCAGAATGGCACAATTAAATGAATCTCCATGCTCTTAAAAAACTTCCAATTGAACTGTTTTAGTAAAACAAATGAGGGATGATGTTTTAACCACAATAATGGGGCGGGGGGTTTAGGTTAGGAATGGAACCAATGAGTTTAAAAGTGGATTTTGTTCTCAGATTGATTCGTTAAAACGAGTTGACGACCTAGTCACACTCATTTGAAAGAAAAAAGAAGGTCTTGAACAGAGTTCACGATCAGCTACATTCGAAAGGAGATATTTCTCAAGTACTCAAGTTGGTTGGTACGGTAATACTCAATTTGATTGGTACAGTGATAGTCAAGTTGGTTGGTACGGTAATACTCAAATTCATTAGTACGCAAGATCATCTAGAAATCGTAAAAATGGCAGAACGATTTTGGAAATCCATGCCTGCTGCGCTAAAGAGGCCTACGCTCGATGAATTGTATAGACGCTTGAGGTACCTGGACTACACCCAATTGGATGAGAGGAGGGCAGTGATTTTGAACGCCATCCTGCAAATAGAGGAACAAGGTGAATGCAGGGAGTCCGCGACAGAAGCTGTCTTGATGGTCGGCTACACCACAGAAGGGATATCTAATCAAGAACAGACCAGGTGGTTGTCCTGGAATGTGGATGGAGGTGTGAGAGGATTCGACTTGGCAAGAAATCCTGGCTTGAGCAACAACACTGAGTACGGCGCGGGAGAGTTCCCATTACCGACCAGACCACCGGCAAGATCCGCGGGCCAGTCCACGAGCAAGTCACCTTCTATGATGCGAGCACAGCAAACGGAGGAGACATATCCCGACCTCAGTAACCTGAAGAGGGAACAAGAGGCAGGTGGCAGTTTCTAACACCAAGGCTAGAGAATGCTACGGTTAAGACGAGAGAGAATGCCCCACCTCTCGTGAAGCAGATCTGGGAATTTCTTGAGGGACAATTGGAGATTGCCGAGAGTAGGGAGATGACGGTGGGTAGATTCCTCACGGCAGCGAACGAGGTCACCATTGGAGAATTCTGGAGGGAGCATGCAAAAGGTGAGTTGAGGACGCGGAAAGATCACGAGATCCTGAAATTCTTGAGTCCTTGTTGGGAAAAGAAATACATGGCTGGACTGTTTTATGAGAAAGAGACCATTTTTGGGGCCTTTGTGCAAGAGCTGTTGAGTATGCCCATAAGCTTCTTGCTGGCCCTATACTTGGTTTAGCCAAGATACTTGTTTAACATGGGTCCAGCGTACATGTTCAGTCGGGGGTAGAGACACTTCGATTTGACGGGTATCTGACACTGGTGCTCCTGACTCATGGCGAACTGGTGTCGTTTCATCGGTTGATGAAATATGGGGAGCCCCTGTCAGTGGGAAAGACCCACTCAAGTATAGACACCTACTCGTACAAGTGCGCTGCAGGACTGAAGACGTTGCTAGTGGAGTATCTTCTGATGCAAAACCGACACATGACCGACGAGGAGAAGAATCCAAAGACTAGAGATGAATGGCGGGAGGCGAATGGTGGCATCCCTCTGCTGACCGATCTATGTCTGGCAATGAGATCTGACCAAGTGGGAATGATCAGGGGACTAGAGGAGGTCGTGACTTGTATTTACGGACCAGCGGTTACGTACGCCTTTCCGGATCCTCTAGTTGCGGCATACCGCAATTCAGTGGTACACGTGAGCTTAATAAGCGTGTTGGATGGGACGGCGTTGAACTGGTGTCGACAAGAGGTGCTGAGGGCACGAATGACTAATACAGTGCTCTTTGGGAAGGTGGAAGACCCCGAGTTGGTAGTGGGGAAAGCGTGAAGGGCTCATTGAGACCTATCCCAAGTTCTGGAATCTGAATCCCCTGGCGGCGGACGGACAAGAAACCCTGAGAATCCCAGCGTGGAAAATGAGCTTCGAGTTCGTGAAGAGAGAGCTAGAGGCGACACTAGAGAAGGAACTTTTGCCCACCCCCGTCCCCGAGTTCCCGATGTTCAGGAGAATGACCTTGGGGATGAATAACCCACTGGTGTTCCCATCCCTGTACGCAACAGCCGCGGTGGAGAAGCAGCAAAAGGAGTTCACCGATGGCTGGGACCCCTTGTTCATTGGGTATACAGAAGCGGTCTACTTCCATACTTGTGATATCAAGATAAATTCGTGGACGACGCAAGCGAAAAAAATGAGAGGCTCAATGCCTCCAAAATTCGAGGTTTGGGACTTCTTGAGAACGCTCGATCAAGCGAATTTGGAGAACATGTTACCGGTATGGGATGATGGTAGGATGATCGTAGAAGAAGGGCACATCGCAATGAAAGACGAGATAAAGTTTGCCACAAGAAGGTACCGGGCGCCTTACGGATTAGAGCAAGTGGAAATGAAACAAGAAGGGAAAAGAGCTGGATGCGGCAGGCTTTTTATATGTGGCTCTGACAGAATACAAGAAAGAAGACCCACCGACACCCTCGCCCCTATCAGTAGGCACCCATGGGGACAAGAGAAGCGGCCCCGTAGAAGACCGATTTAGAGAGATACTTGAGAGAAGGCGAGCCGAGTCAGAAGCGGAAAGCATGGACGAAACTCTCTGCGAAACAGGAGAGGAAATGGAGGTGGGGAATACGCCTGAGCCGAAACCAGCTGAGGAGGATTTCACCGCCCAAGAACTACTGCAGGACCTGAGCGGAGATGATTGGGCGGACACTGCCACGCCACCTCTGACCTCATCCCCTCGGAAAAACCTGGAATTACTCTTGACCAGCGAAACTTCCAACATGGGAATGATACTCTTGAGTACAGAAGAGAGTAAGAAGAACACTTTCGATGGGAACAAGAGTATGTTTCTGTGGACGCTGGATGAGAAAGCTTGGCGGGAATTCTTGAGTGAATTTAATCAAGAGACGAAGAGTGAGACTACACTAGATAACTTCAAGGAAGAACTTCTGGGTTTGGAAAGTGAGAACACGAGTGACCTCGCGAGACAAAATATGATCGGGAAACCGATGAATAGTGCTCCAAACATGGAGGAGAACGATACGATACATGAGAAGATGATGGAACTTGAACCTCTCCGAGAAGCCGCGGGAGAGCGCAACCTTAGGAGTATTGACATCACACATGGGGAATGTCCATGCCACTGTCTGGCACAAACGGTGTGGTACCAGGATCACGCAAACCTCTGCCTAATATGGGATGTGGAAGAGATTCGGTCGATCGGATTGCCAGATCACAGACAAAAGGTGACACTCTTGGTGGTGAGCACGATGCTGGCTTTGCAATGGATCGAAAAAAAATGTGACGAATTATCGGGAGTCGAAGACACCAACGGCAGAATCAATATACGCTATAGATTACAGCAGGAGACTTGAGTTGTTTGAGACTGCATGCAAGGTATTCGCAATACTAATGGAAGTCATGCACGTATGGAGCCGAATAACATTCTTTCCGTGGTTTCGAGCGACATTGACGTCTTGGCTGTACATGGTGACGAAAGATCACATGAAGAAATATCAAATAGTTTATCGACAGTTCCTGGCAGGGATAGGACCGGAGGCCTTCAAGAGACCTCTGCTGACCCATCGAAATGCAATCACGACAGGTTGGAAAAGAGTCGGTTTGGACCAAGGCAAGAGAATCGATACTGGAGGAGGACTTGGCGAAGAACGTGAGCTTGAGCCTGCACAATTCCTTTTGCGTAATCAGGGAATCGATAGTGAAAGGTTTATCAAATCAGGCAAAGAGGTTGCAAGAGCAGAGGGAGTGGATGCAATGCTTCGAACAATTAAAGGCGTGGGAAGAGATCGTAATCAGCTCCGATGATGAGGAAGCGCTGCTAAGGCAGATCACGGTGTCAAACTCATCAGGGCCTAGCACCTCGAAGGCTAGGAATATGAAATGAGCAGAGAGCTCAATGTGGGTTTCTTGAGTCTTGAGAGGGAAAGAAAGTGGCTCGAGTGTGAACTTGGACAAAATCTGAGGTCACGAAAAGGAAATTTTAATCGAACGAGATATTGTTTTAAATATGCTATATGTATTATATAAATCAAAATGTTGCATGACAATTTCTTGATTGGATAGGAAAAAAGAAAACTTAAATCATAAGCTTGCAAAGCATGAATTAAAAGTGCAGGTGTATGCAGATTTTGATTGCTGTTTAGCGATAGTGTGAAAACTTTACATGGTTGTGAATTTTGGGATGTAGATAAACTTAAGTCTGCTGCAAACTTCTGTAAATGACCACTGGCACTGTATCTTGAGCTACATTCAGTATTCTGGGGATTCAATGGCAGACGGCAACACGCGATGAGGACATCGATATTGAGTCCGGGGAGTATATGCCAGTCAATCATTTGAAAGTTTGATCTTGAGCAATGCGAATAACATGATTTTGTGGTCAAATGGAATTTTTCAAAAATTCAAATTGGACATGTCATGCTCAAGTTTCTCGCTGCAACTTAAAATTTCAGAAAAACAAGATCCGAACGACCGAATTATAATCGCGGGAAAGTAGTCAAATTTAGCAGCGGAAAATTATCCACATCAAATCGACTCTTTTCAGACTATAAAGGGCATCATGCTACAACACTATAGCCTTCCAAATTCTTTCGTTAATGTGCACTTTCGAGGATATGATCTAATAAAAAAAAATTTTTCCTGACTTCCAATGTCAATGCCCTGATTTAAAACTTTTTCTCCTAGGTTTTTAAAAGGCGTTAGTTTGCAGGACAGTCCTGCCAACCAACAAGCTAAAATTATCCTACTATGCTTCTTCCATTCGGAAATTTTAGTTGTTATTGGTCCTGAATAATAGAATTAAGGAACTCTATACTTAGAAAGATCAATGAAGTAATCTCCCTCTTCAAGAGATTACCCAAGCCTTTGATGTCATCACAAAGTGATCAATCGTCCTAGTTGATTAAAAACAATCATGCAGGCTGGAATATTCAAATACACTCTTCACTCAAGCCTTTCTTAATAAAACGTAAGTGTAAGTGTCTCTGAAGCCACTAAAATCAAAATGCAAACTTATAAATGCAACAAATTCATTCAATAGTCGAAACTCAACTAAGTGTTTTCTTTCAGTTTCAATTACAACTTGGTTGCTTTGTTTCTCAATTGAGTTTTTCTGTCACATACAAAACGATTCTGAGTTTCAACCTCTTCTCTTTTGTCGCTTCTTTGTTTCTTCTTTTCTCGTCGTTTGGAAGTTCTAAAACTTCTAAATTCTTCTAATTTAGTTTCTTTTTGCATCTTGTTTTTCGGCCATTCTGTCAATGTTCCATCTCCTCTTCCTGCGACATTGACTCTGCACTTTCAGCTTCTGTGTCTTGCAACACATCGGTAGCTATCCTGACGCTGTTGGAAGCAGTCCTCCAACACTTCTGCTCTTGTACCATTTATTTATAACAATGTAATGGGTCAACATTAGAGTCTCTGTTTCGGCAGAAGCTGTTGTGGAGGCACAACGTCACGTTTCTCTCCAAATCTTCCTTCAACATCTCTTTTTTCTCCCTTCCATTACATTCACTCGTCCAGTAAGTTCTCTTAGCTGCGGTGGTCACCGCATTCCGATGAGTTATAAAAGCTCGCTTGGAAGCTCCTGCTCCAATGTCCAGCTGATACGCACTGTACACTCTGCTGTGCTTCGACATATGCTTCTTAGCTTATTCGTACAACCCTGCAGTCATGTTGGCTCTAAACCATGACATCAGACGTCTACTGGCCCATATCTTTCTCACTTTCATCGGAATATTCAAGGCTTTGCACATTGTCTCAAAAAGATCTAAATCTTTTAGACAATCCAATTTCTGCAATTGTTCTCTCGTTGGCGCCTCCTGTATATTGTTCTCCTTCACATGAGCTTCCAGCCATCTTATCGCCATCATAACTCCCACTATCACTATCGTTATGGGCCGTGATGAGTCTGGTAAATCCATGGAGAGCAGCTCTCCACACTCCCCACACTCCCCCCTCAGCTCTCCACACTCAACACTAGATCACTACGCCCGGGGTACCACCATGTTTGCAACAAGCAATGTCAGGGAAACTCATCATGTGTTGACATGATGCCCCTCCAATTATGCTTTCCCGAAGCTTCCAGTAGTGGTTTCACTTCTATCATCACTCGGTGGACTTCATCATTTTCATCTACTGCATTGTAATCCGTGACGGTTGATCCTTTCTGCTTCTGTCTCTCAAAGTCACTGAAGTTACCACTGGCGTATTCCATAAAATTCATTCCCAGTATTGACTCTAACTCTTCATTAGTTCTCTCCGGAACCGCTGAAAAAATATTTTACACAGTAACTCGTAAGACTTTTTCGCTGGTCTTACGCAGTTTGGCAACGAGAAGGCTTGATCCACGATCGTTCTCGTACTTTTCACATCCACAGCTACGAAATGCACTGGGTGTCTGCTCTTACACATTAGAGCTAATGTCGATCCCACCAAATATCGCACTCCCGACGGTCTGCGATATGTCGCACTGTGTCCGATGTTCATTTCCGCTTTGATTGCTTCCCTCCACCTTCCTATTCAGTCTGCAAAACTCCTGGGACCACTTCTACATTGATGGCCGTTACCATCTCATGCTTTTGTTCTAGATTTAATAGTGACTCTAAAGAATCAAACATGCCGTAGAATCCTAGTGCAGTCACTAGATTCACCTCGGTTCCTCCATGCCAATCCGCAATTAGTTCTGTTTCTCTCTTCGCCTTCATCACAATGTTCCCAAACAAAATCGTCAACTACTAGTGTTGTTTCTCCAAGGTCTTCACGCAATCGAGATCTCCACAGACGTGACCTTCCAGTCCACAGACTTCTGCCAGGCAACTACCAGGTTTGACCCAGTCCTCTGGTCCCCAGCCTGGCAACTCTACTTTGTCTTCTCCGTTGCTCCTAGAGGCTGTTGTCATCACGTTATAGATGATATTAAGATCACGCAGATTACAGTCTGAGTTCAGTTTTCTCTGCACGTCTTGTGTTGCACGGAATATCGAATCAGCATTGACACTCGGAGACCATGATGTCTTCATCAATTCCCACACTACCATCAAACTCGTTCTCTGCAGTTCGTCTGAGAATCCAATCCGAATTCTGCCCGGTTATCCGATTTTGGCACTGAAGGTGCAGTCATCTTTTCCTCCAAGACTAGTCCCAGCTTGGCTTGCTCATTAGCAGCGCTTCTTATCGTCGCAATTCTCGATGTCCAGAATCTTAGCAACACTGCTTGCTCGTAATCAAAGAAGCAATCGCGTATGTCCTCATTTAGGAAAGGGCTGTACGCCATCTCTATGATTCCGGACACGTAACAGTAGGACTTCTTCCTGATTGGTCCACAGTATTCACTGGATTCCGGCAGTGCTCCCATGGATTCCTTAGTGAGCCTCAACTCTTTGTTTGAGAATCTTCTTATCTCGTCTATTTTCCTCATGTGTTCTAGTTCCACGGGTTCCTTCATGTTCACTCGCAATGGTTTGCTTTGATGCATATCAAGCAGTGCTAGCAAGAAAAAGGCTTTCGCTTGTTCATCGCCTTCTCTCAGCATCTTGTCACAGGTGTTCAATGCCGGTACTGACGGTTGTTCTATCATGAACCGAATGAAACAGAGAGCGTCTCTCCGCTTCGCGCACGCTACTGCTGCTCCTTCTTGAGTCATCAAATCTCTCACACTCGTCATTAAGAACACTTTCTCCTCGTTCGATCTCTTCCTTTCTTCTGAATAATATTCTCCACGAGTCAGTCTGATCATGCACCAGATGAACCTCAGTTGTAACTAAGTTCTCACGTAAGGCACTGCTTTCAGCGTGGTTCTCATCTCTTCTTCGAAAAACCGTAACACTACCGCTCTCCATGGAAGGCTCACCAATTGCTCTATCGTTTCTGCATGCATCTCGGAAGATACCAGAGTCCCGTATGCTTTCTGCTTGAGGGTGGTGCCTTGCATCATGGTTTCCAAATAACCTTCCTTGGCATTTTGGTCTTCCAGAGCCATCAAGTGTCTTCTGGCCGACTTTCTGTATTCCAGCTTCTCCATGTATCAATTGGCGGGTTCATCTATTGATACAGTGTCAGACACTGTCATTCGGTTATATTCTACCTGGACTAGCTGTCCTAGAACACTTCCTTTTCCATGGTTACTTTCATAGTACTCTCTCCACATTGGCTGACTCTTCTTGGTCTTGTAACCGGTTGACTTTATTCCAGCCATGAGAATGGGTGGCACCATCGCTACATCAGTCAGCACCCTGTCTATGCCAGGATATCGATCATCACCTTGTCCCAGATCCATAGCTTCTTCGACTCGTTTTCTGTTCCCTATCTTCTTCTATACTGAGCATGGTCTTGGTCATCTCGTCGCTCCCTTCTAGTCTTTTCCAGTTCGATTTTTTTCCCATTTAGAATTTGCATGGTTTCGTTGGTTTAAACCTCCTCTTCTACTCTCGCCCTCTTTGGTGACACAGCTGCTCTCAGTTGTGAACTAGACGAGGCAGCCTCGCTGTTCATCTCCTGATGCATCCTCCTCAATCCAGTCTTAGGCTTGGTGGGCAAATGCATCTCACCTGGCTGGTAGGTCCTTGAACTTCCCAATCCAGGCTCGTTCGCCAAGACACTCCCTGAGAAAGCCCCTTTTCTCCACCTCATCACTCTCATGTTCGGGAAGCATAAGTACTTTCCCGGTATCTGTGACGCCACTGGAGGCAAGGCTGCTACGCCCCCTATTCCTGGTCTTTGCTTCCAAAGGAATTCTATGTTTTTATATTCTCTCCTAAAATCTGCTGCTAACGCTGTCCTAAAACTCATGTCTGCTGTGATTGCTATCGGACACGTTCTATTTGTGAGTATGAAATCGCTGTCTGTTAGTATTATGCTACTTGAATATTCATTTGGTAAGTTAAAATATGACTCAACTACCCTCCCTATGTCCGGTTTCTTAGGGTTCTCGCCTGTTTCCGCTTCTAAATCTCCTGTCTCTCTTGATATTCTTAATTTTTTAATTAATAAATTTTCAATGTGGGTAAGTCTTACCCCTACTCCCCGGACAAAATTATCCATCGACGTCCCCGTGGATCGCATACCGGATATCAAGTCGAGATTGGGAGCCGGAATGAGTAGTCGCCTTTCCTGGGCAGCCAAGGAAGGATCCTCTTGTTCGGTTTTCATATATTTCATTCTTTCACGAGCTACATCTTGAACCGTGACACTGGTCTTCTTTGGGACAATGGGTTCTCCAACGTCTTTTCGTTCAGCCATTCCAAGAAAAGCAAATTCGTCAAGTCTTGTTCATATGACTGCTGTTGATCGTCGTCGAATTCTACCTCGGGCTGTGACACAGTTATTTCTTCTAGACCCACAACTTCTTCCATTATTTTCTTCAGATCTATCCTGTCCACCGTCAAAGTCGTCACCGTAAGGGTTATATTTCTTCTTGGATCTTGTCCTGTCATTCTGTCAAGTCTGTATCGTGAACGGAAGATCTGGTTCCAAATTCCTGGGAACCTCCCTTTGTTCGGGGTCTTGCCAGTTCTCCTCTGCGTAGGGTAAGACTTTTTCATCCGCTTCAATCACCTCGCCTGGATCCAGGTCCAATGGTGGACTTGTTCCTTCCTCTACGACTTCATTCCCATCGTTCTTTTCCCTGGTGCCCGTCTCGTTGACCTCACAGGCGGGGTCCATCATCAGATAATCCCCCTCTTCCATGTCTGCAGGTATACAAAAGTCTCCCCTCGATGGGTTGTGTGGCTTAATATTTTCGTAATGGTCGGCTCGGCCAGCAGTCTATAAAAGCGTCCCTCCTGGTGCAGTTCCGTAATCATGAAGGGTCCCCTCCACTTTCTATAGGAGCTTTTCCGTTCCTTTCGTTGGTATGACGTTCTGAAATACCCATACGTAGTCTCCTACCGCTTAAGTTTTCGCACCAGCTGCTTTCTTGTCAAATTTTTTCCCTCTGCCTCGCCTGTGTCTGCTGAGTATTTCGTCTATTTAAGTCGTTTAACTCCTGTGGGTAGAAAAATCTGGGTAGAAGAAAGTCAAGGGCAAAGACTTCTCGTGTCCGGTTAGCATCATGTGTGGACTAACTCCTTCGGTGGAATGTTGCGTGCTATTATAAGCTTTCACCACTTGTGGAAGGTATTTGTCCCAACCCGTCATGTACCTGGAACAATATACCCGATTCTGTCTTTTGTCTGAGGATGGTATTTGTCTGAGCCATTTGTCTGAGGATGGTATGTCGTCAAGTGAGCTTGAGCAACCTGCGAGCGTCTCATAAGCTCTTTCGTGAGTTCCTCCACAAAAGCTGTTCCATTATCCGATTGAAATGTCATTCGACAACCATGTCTTGCTATCCAAGTATTGATCAGGTGATCGCACGTCTCTTCTGCTGAGGCAGTTGTGCAGGTCACGGCCTCTGCATACTTCGTGAAAAGATCTGTCATGACCAAGACTTGATTATAACCACTGTCTGTCATGCAGATCTTTTGGTGATCTATCTGCACGACCTCGTTGAGTTCAGACGACTCGATCGACTGCAAAGGAAATCGTAATTTCCTTGGATCCCTCACCTGTTGGCATGACAGATATGCTGTTACCCACTTCTCGCATGCCTTTTTCATTCCAGGCCACTCAAAGCGCTTCGGGATCCTCTGATATACTCTGTCGTTTTCCTGGTGGCCCATCTGATCAAGCGACCTGAACAAAAGTTCTGTCTGATAGAGTTGCGGCAACACTATCGCGTTATACTTGTACAGGACTTTGTCTTCTTCTCTGCTCTTGCAAGCCACGATCCCGTCCTCGTTCAGATACAACCTTCCCTCTTTCTGCATAAAGTACTGTCGCAGAATGCGTTAACTGTCTTCCTCGGGGTCTCCTTTGTCCGGAGCACCATTTTCGATCCACCTTTTCATGTTGCTTGTCATGCGGTCATTTCTCTGCGCTCTTATTAAGTCCGAGAGTCTGTATCTCGCCTTCAAGTAATCTTCATGACCCTCATCTGACTATTCAACTCATTGGGCTGATGCGTATCTTCTTCCATCTTAACGCAACAAGTCTTTGCCAATGGCTGTGTTTCCTGTTCGAATGGCTGAAAATCAGTCCTGACTACCTCTTTTTGTGGAAACAGACATATCGTACATTTCGATACCGCTATTGTTTCCAGATCATCCGCTGCTTTATCAAAGACTCTTTCACCTTGTATGAGGTAGCGATCACTGTCAGGGTCTTGATATACCTCCCTGTCCAGATTCCTTGCTCGAATCTCCACTAGCAGTGTGTGGATCGCTAGCTCTGACAGTTCCGATCCTGAGCTCGAGTTCCTGTCTGAGTAGGTGTCGATTCCTGAGTTCCGGGAGTTGTCATCCATTGAAGAGTCTGCGATACAGCACGTCCCCTCCTCCAGATCTGTTCTGTGCCTTCTTCGCATCCATCTGAACCCCCCGGACAAAACTTCATTCTCCAGATTCTGTTTCTCACAGGAACTTTTTCATCTACATCAGACTCCCCAGATAAACTTCCTTGTCCCGGGTGTTGATCTTGAAATCGCCGGCTCTTCTCACCGTCCGTCTCCCCGGACAAGCAATCTTGTACCAAGTTTCGTTCAACCTTCTCACCTTCTTTCTCCTGGTCCTCAAAGGTAACGGTTTTCTTTTGCGTGTCGTTCCCCTGTTCTTTCGAACGTATGAAGTACTGGTTAAAACCTCGTGGGGTTTTGAGGATTTTAGTTGCTGAACTATTGTCCTACAATCCCTCTCGTTCTCTTTGTGTTGTCGTCTGGACGGCATGATCTTCACCTTTTCACTGACTGTCAGTTATGCCACTGCTGCTGCCCACTCGGATCATCTCTGGTCACTTCTATCTCTAACAATCCTCCCAGCATCCGCATCACTTGCGGTGTGACCTTCACCGTTTTATCCAACAATGAGAGGCTGTTAATGTTCATGCGAGAGAGCTCCTGCAGGACCAGGTTCGAGCGCAGCAACAGATCCAAGGGCACCGGATCCTTCTGGGATAGAATTTTTATCTCAGCTGCTTTCTTTACAGGTAATTCCCGATGTCCCGGGATTGGATGTCCAGACTTATCCAACCATCTCGTCAAGGGAAGCGCTTCATAAGTTTCTTTATCCAGAAACGAGAATCCTTCCCTGATTTTTGCCTGATTGGCTTGCTTCTGTTCCAATCTTTCATAGAACTCGGTTTTCTTGCTGAGGCTGTCAGCATTCTGGTGTTTGCCCCGCATCCTGTGCTCGATTATCATGTGGTAGCCATCTAGCCTCACTATCCATCTACCAAAATAACTTTGATTCATCGAGTGTGTCTTCAACCAGGATAACGCTCTGTTGTCCATGCGTAACTTAAAGGGAGCGCTCCCCAAGTATGCGCGGTACTTTTCCACAAATGTGACCACTGCAAACATTTCTGCCTTTGGTGCACCATATTTCATATCAGTGTCACTTAACACCTTACTGCCATATGCAATGGGACGGAGAACGGTTCTCCCATTCGACTCCGGCTCCTGATGCAGTATTCCCGAGATGGCTGATACTGATGCGTCTGTGTCAAGAACATACATGCCCTTTTCACAGTTCCCGCTTTATGTTCTCAAAGGCCGTTTGAGCTTCATCGCTCCATTCGAACTTCTTTCCTTTGTTGCGCATCATCTTCTGCATAGGATACACCTTGTCTGCATATCCTTTTATGAACTCACGGTAGTAATTGGCCAATCCGAGGAAGCTCATGAGCTGTGTGTCTGTTCTGGGAGCCTTCCTTGTTAACACAGCTTCTACTGCTTCCGGATCCGGCCTGACACCATGCCTGTCCACCATTCTTCACAGATACTTGATCGAATCCCCCAGGATCTCGCATATCTATGGTTTGCATTTTAAGCCTGCTCTCTTCATGCAATCAAAGACCTCAATGTAGCCGATCAATGTAGTCTTCCACGGTTGGTGTTGCTATGATTACGTCATCCACGTAGCACATCACAAGGTTCCCGTACTTCTTCGTCACTCTGGTCAAAGCCTGAGCCATCAGTCTTCGAAAAGTGGCTGTTGTGTTGCACAAGCCGGAGGGCATCCTCTTCCACTGGTACAATCCCAACTCGCATGTGAATCCGGTCTTTTCTCTATCCTTCTTACGCAGAGGGACCTGCCAGAAGGCAGAACACAAGTTCAATGTGGTGAAGAACTTGGCATCGCCAAGTTTGCAGAGGCTCTCGTCTATCCGCGGTATCGGGTACGCATCTTTTATTGTTACCGCGCTCAAGTCGCGAAAGTCGCAACAAAACCTAAGCTGCCCCCTTTCTTTTTCGCCATTACTACCCCGCAAGCCCATGGCAATTTCGAGGGTTCTATCATGTCGTATTCGAGCAACATTTCTATTTCCGCTCGGCACGCTTCCAATTTATGTGGCGTCATTCGTCTTGCGCCTTCCCTGTGGGGAACGGCGCCTTCTTCAAGTTCGATTTCGTGTTCGACGAAGTTACAGCAACCAATATCCGCTTTATGTTTTTAGAATACATCCGCGTTCCGATTTAAAACCGCCCCCAATAATTCAAAATCTCCCTCACCTATTTTCCCCTTTAAGTGTTCTATTTCTGGCAAAACCGGTTTGTCAGTTTCTAGTTATTTGATGAGGGGCGTTCCGGAAAATTCGAGCAGCTCGACAAACCGTCGTCCGTTTCGGACTTTAGTGAAAACATTTTATGAGTAGATTTTAATTCATTAATCCCTTTTAAAACTTTATCTTTATTGGCATGGTAAGGACAGTCTTTCACACTATATCTTTCAAGTTTTGCGTCTCTTCATAGTCGATCCTCATCAGCAAAGCGTAACCAACTTTCTTTCCACGCTGGATTGAAGCCGTGGTTTCCAGTGTCTTCAATGACACACTGACACTCAGACCGAGAAACTCCGGCCTAAACTCACTGAACTTTGACATTTTGGATTCGGTACCAAACAAACCTGTTTACTATCACTTAACAAACTTAAATTTCTCATTCTGAAAATTGCTACTACTGCTTGTCCCGGCTGTAGTTTTACCTTTCTAACACAAAAGATTGGTATCTTTTTTTCATCTGTTATTGTTCTATTAATTGGTTTCTTAACATACTTCCGGTCGGGGTTCCTATTAGACCGTTGTTCAAGTCAATCATCACGTCGAAAATCCTGACAAAATCTCTGCTCAAGATGAATTCTCTACTACCAGGAAGCTCATCCAAAGATCCCGTACTCCCATGTGGAGGACCATTATTAGTGTTCTTCCGGCTACGTAAATCGCTCCTCGTTTGGCCGCGGCCAGTCGGAGATTCGTCGGAATTAGATCTTCCCTCGTGAAGCCCATTCTTTCCAAAGTTTTTATCGGCATCACGCTTACTACCGCTCCTGTGTCCAGAAGCCCCGTGACTCCGATTTTCTTTCCGTTGGTGTCGAGCAGATGTGCACCGCGTCTTGCTCCATCATGGCGTCATGGCGTATCCTACGGACTTTGAGTTCTTCTTCACCCAAATAGATCTGTCCTATTCGGGCACTGTCTGTTGTCACATATGTCATAGTGTAGATGCTCAACCCATCCACGTTCAGCATCACTTGATATGGTCCATACACTTCCACGTAGCGCCCGTGAAGCTTCTTTATTCGAGGGCCATCCGTTGTTAGTAGTGCTCGCACAGCTCTTGATTCAGTGCGTGGCTCCACCTGCCTCAGATAACCTGCATATGTGACCAAATGCATCAAAATGAACTCTGATGGTTCACTCAGATTTCTTTTTACCTGGTGTCCCGCTACCGAGATTATCGATTGTACTTTGCTTCCTTGTGGCACCATACCGAAACTCTGCCGGGATATCACATTCAGTTTCATGCTCAAACTACTTGGTGCTTTCGTTTCTTCGACCTCTGATGCCTCGAAGGCGTTTAGTATTTCCTGTAATTTCTCATTTTCCAATTCGAGCTTCACCTTTTGTTCGATCTCCTTCGTCACCAATTCCTGCTGAACTCTATTTAGAGCATCCCTCGCGGCTGCCCTATAATCAATCTTCAAGTCATCCGCCGTAGTCACCGGTTTCGGTTTACATGTCTCTTCCGTTACCGCCTGCATCTTCTGCGATGCCAGCTTTTGCGGTTTTTCTTTTGTGTGCGCCTCCGCTTCACTCAATAGGCGACCCTTGCTGGCTTTCAGACCCGATAAAGCTTCCTCATGCTTTGGATACTTGATGACAGCATCCCAGAATTGCGGACAATCCGGTTTAAAATGACCTTCTAAGTTGCAAAAGAAACACCTCGGGCCGAGTTTTGCAATTACTCCTCTCATGAAATCTTCATGGTCGACCTCTTCGTCCTCGAGGCTAAAACCTATTGCTTTCATGCCCTGTTTGTGAGTTGGGCATGCTGACACATGATGGTCCGTCTAACTGCAATTTGGACAAGAGCGTCTAACTCTTCTGGTGTTGGCGCATTGGTTGAGAGTGGTGTCTAATGTGTTGCTAACATTGTTCGAAGTTCATCATTCTTCACACCATCGATGAGTTTTTAGGCTACTGCCAGGTTAATCCTTCTGTTTGACTCATCTGGTTGGCTACGCCTTCTCAACATCTCCAAATCATCTAGAAGTTTGTCTATCGTCTCATCTTCTCGTTGCCTCCTTTTATCGAAGCGCATCATTCCTTCGTGTCACTGCACCCCTGAGCCAAAACTATTTAACAAGGTTTCAAAATTTTTCTCAGTAGTGTCCCGTTGGTACTGCTTTTTGGCCATCACGCAGTTTAGGGCTGTCCCTTCCAAGTTACTGGTAAGCACACTGCATTCTTGCCTTTCTGACAAGTCCTCTTTCTCAAAATGCAGTTTCATCACTTCTATCCAGGTATCAATACAGCCATCAGATTCGTCTTTGTAGCATCTTGGTTTCTTAAAAACCCTTCTGGACTTTTCGCTACGCTCATTGGTTCTAGATAACCTCGTACGGAATGTTTCCAAAGACTTGTTCACAGGTTCAGAGGCTGTTGGTATTGATGTAGCCTCTCTTGAATGCCCCGCCTGAGTATCATTGCCCCCTGACAAGGGTTCTGTACTTGGAACTTCCTTTCCGTCCGATTCACACGGATTGTTTCTTCCTGGGCTCGCATGACTAATTCCTCGGTTCGTATCACTCCTGATCCTGGGATCACCTCTCCCAGTCGCATATGTGCCTTGCGTCGGTCGTTCGTTTGAGGTCTGTCTGTTGCCAGTTGAACTTCCTCTGATGTTTGGGCCCCATGTTCTATTATCCCTTGTGGCATAGCCTGCTGAACTGCCCCTACCTCTAGTGGAGCCATATGTCCTTCTCCCATTTTGTTGGTCATTGAAGTTCACCCTCGGCTCCCTGCTGGGTCCTCCCGAGTTGCGTTCCCCTTCTTTTGATCCATTCCTGCTGTCTAGTAGCCCGTCCAACCTATCCATGATAGCCTGAGTTCGCCTCTCCATCATCGCATCTATCTTTGTGACAAGATTCCCAAGAGTCTGCTCTTGTTGATTTCTCAAATTCTCCATGTCGTCTCTCAATCAAGACTCTCTCTGTTCCGCTTCCCTTGTCATTCGCGACAAGTTCTTCGCCAAGTGCTCATCCGTTCTTTCCTTCAAGCGTTTTCGCTTCTACCAACTTCTTGTCTATTGCGGTTTATTTCTTCCCGCATACTTTCTCTCTCGACGTGGACTGCTCTTTCTAGTTCACTCATTCTTCTGGACATCTGTTCATTCTGTTCTCCTATGCTGCCCACTATGTTGGATACACCAGTCTTCTGTCGATGGGTTGTGTGTCTTAATGTTCTCGTAGTGAGCGGCTCGGCCAGTAATTAGTCCTGGTGCACTTCCGTAATCATGAAGGATCCCCTCCAGTTTTTAGGAGCTTTTTTGTTCCTTTCGGTGGTATAACGTTCTGAAATACCCATACAGAGTCTCCTACCGAGTAAGTTTTTGCACCAGCTGCTTTTTTATCGAATCTTTTCCTCTGCCTTGCCTGTGCTTGCTGAATGTTCCGTCTACACAAGTCGTTTAATTCTTGTTGACGTCTAGTGACATCCCTTACGTAGACTTGTGGTGATGTTTTCTTCCCCTCATACTCTGGGTAAAAGAAAGTCAAGGGCAAAGACTTCTTGTGTTCGGTTAACATCATGCGTGGAATAACTCCGATGGTGGAGTGTTGCGTGCTGTTGAAAGCTCCCATCACCAGTGGAAGATATCTGTCCCAGTCGGTCATGTACCTGGAACAATATAGCCTCAGAATCGACACTAACGTTCGTTTGTGCCTTTCCACAAAGCCATTCGTCTGGCGATGGTATGTCGTGGACTGAGCTTGAGCCTTGCTATGAACGTCTCATGAGCTCTTTCGTAAGTTATCCCACGAAAGCTGTTCCGTTATCCGATCGAAACGTCTTGATTAGGTGATCGCACGTCTCTTCTGCTGAGGCAGTTATGCAGGGCACCGCCTCTGCAAACTTCGTGAAGTGATCTATCATGACCAAGACTTGATTGTAACCACTGTCTGTCATACATATCTTTTGGTCATCAATCTGCACCACCTCGTTGAATTCAGATGACCCGATCGACTGCAAGAGAAATCGCAATTTCCTTGGATCCTTGATCTGTTGGCATGACAGACTTGCTGTTAGCCACTTATCGCAAAACCTTTTTCATTCCAGGCCACTCAGAGTGTTTCAGAATTCTCTAGTATACTTTGTGGATTCCCTGATGGCCCATCTGATCATGTTATCGGAATAAAAGTTCTGTCTGATAGATTTGCTGCAACATTATCGCATTAAATTTGTACAGAACCTTGCCTTCTTCTCTTCTCTTACAAGCCTCAATTCCGTCCTTGTTCAGATATAATCTTCCCTCTTTCCGCATAAAGTACTGTCTCCGAATGCAGTAATTGTCTTCCTCCAGATCAACATTGTCCTGAGCTCCATTTTCGATCCACCTTTTCAGGTTGCTCGTCATTCGGTCATTTCTCTGCGCCCTTAGTAGGTCCGAGAGTTTGTATCTTACCCTCAAGTACGTCTTCATGGCCCTGATCTGACTATTCATTTCATCTGGCTGATGCGTGTCAGTTTCCATCTTAACGCACCAACTCTTCGCCAACGGTTGTGTTTCTTGTTGGAACGGTTGAAGATCAGTCCTGGCTACCTCTTTTTATGGCAACAAACTTATCGAACGTTTCAATACCGCTATTGTTTCCGGATCATCTGCTGCGTTGTCAAAGACTATTTCACCTGGTATGAGGTAGCGATCACTGTCAAGTTCTTGAAATGTCTCCCTGTCCAGATCCCTTGCTCGAGTCTCCATGAGTAGTGTGTGGATCGCTAGCTCTGACACTTCCGATCCTGAGCTCAAGTTCCTGTCTGAGTAGGTGTCGATCCCTAATCTCCGGGAGTTGTCATTCATTGACGAGTCTGCGATAGAGCACGTTCCCTCCTCCAGATCAGTTCTGTGCCTTCTTCGCATCCATCTGAACTCCCCGGACAAAACTTTAATCTCCAGGTCCTGTTTCTCATCAGGAACTTTTTCTTCTACATCAGACTCCCCGGACAAACTTTCTGGTCCCTGGTGTTGATCTTGAACTCGCCCTCTCTCCTCACTGTTCGTCTCCCCGGACAAATTTCCTTGCCCTAGGTTCTGGTCAACCCCTTTGCCCCTCTGATCCTGATCCTCAAAGGTGACGGTTTCCTTTTGAGTCCCGTTCCCGTGTTCTTAACGTTTGTACGAAGTACTTGTTAAAACGTTTTCGGGTATCGAGGACACTAGTTGCTGAATTATAGTCCTACAATCTCTTTCGTTTTTTGTGTTGTCCTCTTGACGGAATGATCTTCACCTTCTCGCGGACTGTCAGTGATGCCATGGCTGCCGCCCACTCGGGGTCATCTCTGGTCACTTCTCTCTCGAACAATCCACCCAGCATCCGCATCACTTGTGGCGTGACCTGCTCCGTTTTATCCAATAATGAGAGACTGTTTATGTTCATGCGAGAGAGTTGCTGCTAGACCAGGTTTGAGCGCAGCAACAGATCCAAGAACACCGGATCCTTCTTGGATAGAATCGTTATCTCGACTGCTTTCTCTACAGGTAACTCAGGATGTCCTCGAATTGGATGTCCAGACTTGTCCAACCATCTCGTCAAAGGAAGCGCTTCATAAGTTTCTTTATCCAGAAACAAGAATCCTTCCTTGATTTCTATCTTTCTTTTTTCAATCTTTTTCTATTTTTTTTTCAGTCTTTTTCTATCTTTCTTTTTTCAAACTTTTTCTATCTTTTTTTTTCAATCTTTCCTATCTTTCTTTTTTCAATCTTTTACTATCTTTCTTTTTTCAATCTTTTTCTATCTTTCTTTTTTCAGCGTTTTCTATCTTTCTTTTTTCAATCTTTTTCTATCTTTCGTTTTTTCGGCTTTTTTCTATCTTTCTTTTTTTTCCTTTTCTCTCTTTCTTTTTTCAATCTTTTTCTTTTTTTTCAATCTTTTTCTATCTTTCTTTTTTCAATCTTTTTCTATCTTTCTTTTTTCAATCTTTCTTTTTTCAATCTTTTTTTATCTTTCTTTTTTCATTCTTTTTCTATCTTTCTGTTTTCAATCTTTTTCTTTCTTTCTTTTTTCAACCTTTTGCTATTTTTCTTCTTTCAATTTTTTTCTATCTTTCTATTTTCAACTTTTTTCTATCTTTTTTTCAACCTTTTTCTATCTTTCTTTTTCAATCTTTTTCTATCTTTTTTTTTCAATCTTTTTCTATCTTTCTATTATCAACCTTTTTCTATCTTTCTTTTTCAATGTTTTCTATCTTTCTTTTTTCAATATTTTTCTCATTTCTTTTTCAATCTTTTTCTATCTTTTTTTTTTCAATCTTTTTCTATTTTTTTTAAAAAATCTTTTTCCATCTTTCTTTTTTCAATCTTTTTCTATCTTTCTTTTTCAATCTTTTTCTATCTTTCTCTTTTCAACCTTTCCACCATCCGAAATAGCTGGGCTTTTGTTGCACCTCCAAAGGCCATCACTGTAGTGATCCAGGAGGTGCTCAAATTCTGGAGTACTCTCACCAAGCTGTCACCCAGTATCAGATGAGATGTCCCAATTGGCAGTTGCTGCAGGCTTACTGTTGGGCTCCAAGTGGATCGATTGAAGCAGGCTCGCGAATCCGTGTTCGGAACTCCCGTGAAGCTATACTTCAACTGGTTGTTTTTCTGCACGTCAATCACACGGGACACTTTCTTCATTGGCATTTCTCATATCTTCCTGTCTGAGACCTTAGAGCTCTTTGTTGGCAGCTTTGTATCACTAACTCCCGTTCTCGTCATCTTCTCTTGCAAGAGTTGTACTCTGCCCGCATCATCGATTGTTCCATAGGGTGCAGTCATCCGGGAACCTGGCGCATTCTTATTAGCGACCAATCGTCCAGCTGTTTCATCAACTTTCTCACTGTTTGATCCACGACTGGGTCGCCTAGGGTGTCACTCGGGTCCGGGATTGTCACTCAACCAGTTGTAGCTGGAAGTCGCGTCTCCGTCGTTTGACTCGACTCGTGAGGCGTCAAAAGTTCCATCGGGGACTGCCCACGAGGAAAATTTCTTGTAAGTATCACTTTTTCCACGGCTGTCGTCAACGCCAGCCGCTCCGATCGCTCTTTGTACTCTCGCCTCAAGCGCTCTATTTCTTCACCCTGTTTCTTGTTGCAATCTTCAAACAGTCTCTTCCACGTATCTCTATCTTCTTCTGTACTGATTATGGTTTTGGTCATTTCGTCCAGTTCCCTTTTGATCTTCTCCAGTTCTTCTATTGTTCCGTTAAGATCTTGCAAGGTCTCGTTCGTCTGAACCTCTACCTCTACTCTGGCCCTCTTTGGTGGCACAGCTGCTCTCAGTTGTGAACTAGACGAGGCAGCCTCGCTGTTCAATTCCTGATGCATCCTCCTCAATCCAGGCCTAGACTTGCTGGGCAAAGGCATCTCACCTGGTTGGTAGGTCCTCGAACTTCCTAATCCACGCTTGTTCGCCAAGTCATTTCCTGAGAGAGTCCAGTTTCTCCACCACATCACTCTCATATTCGGGCGGTCTAGTACTCCTCTTTCTCCATATGCTGCCATCAATAAGACGTCCGTGGGTCGGTCCCCACAGTTATCATGCCCCAAGATGTTTATTAAGGCCGCCAGCAAAATGACTACCTCTTGGTCCTCCAGAGCAAAGTCTCGATCCATCAGCCGAGGATACATCGCATCTACCATCGGTCCCACATATGTCTCTGCCAGGTCCATCAATTCGTTCAAGTTAAAGTTGTCCATTTTCCTTCAGATTCGATTCTATCAGTTTGATGAATTGAAATCAAGTGATTAGTTAAACGACCAATCAGGATCTAGAAAAGAGGTCACGAATATCACATTTGTCAGCTTTACACTAATTTTATAATAAAATATACTTAAAACAGTCTGATAAATGATTTTGATCCTAAAATTTATTTAAATCATTTCGTTGCTAAAACTTCGGAACTCGACCTAAGAATGGACAGTCCAAATGTTGGATCTGTTCCTAAGATCATCATTCAATTATTCATAAGGATTGTTTTTCCTCGTAAGTCCTGTCCTGTCACTCTGTTGAGTCTGTATCGTAAACGGAAGATTTGGTTCCAAATTCGTGGGGACCTCCATTTGTTCGGGGTCTTGCCAGTCCTCTTCCGCGTAGGGTGTGGTTTCTTTTCCATCGCTCTTTCCCCTGGTGCCTTTCTCATTGACCTCACAGGCAGGACCCATCATAAGATATTCACCCTTTTCCATGTCTGCAGGCATATACCAGTCTTCTGTTGATGGGTTGTGTGGCTTAATGTTCTCGTAGTGAGCGGCTCGGCCAGTACTTAGTCTATAAAAGCGTCCCTCCTGGTGCACTTCCGTAATCATGAAGGAACTCCTCCACTTTTTAGGAGCTTTTCCGTTCCTTTCGGTAGTATAACGTTAAGAAATACCCATACAGAGTCTCCTACCGAGTAAGCTTTTGCACCAGCTGCTTTTTATCGAATCTTTTCCTCTGCCGTGCCTGTGCCTGCTGAATGTTCCGTCTACACAAGTCGTTTAATTCTTGTTGACGTCTAATGACATCCACATCCCTTACGTAGACTTGTGGTGATGTTTTCTTCCCCTCATACTCTGGGTAAAAGAAAGTCAAGGGCAAAGACTTCTCGTGTCCGGTTTACATTATGCGTGGAATAACTCCGATGGTGGAGTGTTGCGTGCTGTTGAAAGCTCCCATCACCAGTGGAAGATATCTGTCCCAGACGGTCATGTACCTGGAGCAATATAGCCTCAGAATCGACACTAACGTTCGTTTGTGCCTTTCCACAAAGCCATTCGTCTGGCGATGGTATGTCGTGGACTGAGCTTGAGCCTTGCTATGAACGTCTCATGAGCTCTTTCGTAAGTTATCCCACGAAAGCTGTTCCGTTATCCGATCGAAACGTCATTGGACAACCATGTCTCGCTATCCACATATTGATTAGGTGATCGCACGTCTCTTCTGCTGAGGCAGTTATGCAGGGCACGGCCTCTACATACTTCGTGAAGTGATCTATCATGACCAAGACTTGATTGTAACCACTGTCTGTCATACATATCTTTTGGTCATCAATCTGCACCACCTCGTTGAATTCAGATGACCCGATCGACTGCAAGAGAAATCGCAATTTCCTTGGATCCTTGATCTGTTGGCATGACAGACTTGCTGTTAGCCACTTATCGCAAAACCTTTTTCATTCCAGGCCACTCAGAGTGTTTCAGAATTCTCTAGTATACTTTGTGGATTCCCTGATGGCCCATCTGATCATGTTATCGGAATAAAAGTTCTGTCTGATAGATTTGCTGCAACATTATCGCATTAAATTTGTACAGAACCTTGCCTTCTTCTCTTCTCTTACAAGCCTCAATTCCGTCCTTGTTCAGATATAATCTTCCCTCTTTCCGCATAAAGTACTGTCTCCGAATGCAGTAATTGTCTTCCTCCAGATCAACATTGTCCTGAGCTCCATTTTCGATCCACCTTTTCAGGTTGCTAGTCATTCGGTCATTTCTCTGCGCCCTTAGTAGGTCCGAGAGTCTGTATCTTACCCTCAAGTACGTCTTCATGGCCCTGATCTGACTATTCATTTCATCTGGCTGATGCGTGTCAGTTTCCATCTTAACGCACCAACTCTTCGCCAACGGTTGTGTTTCTTGTTCGAACGGTTGAAGATCAGTCCTGGCTACCTCTTTTTATGGCAACAAACTTATCGAACGTTTCAATACCGCTATTGTTTCCGGATCATCTGCTGCGTTGTCAAAGACTATTTCACCTGGTATGAGGTAGCGATCACTGTCAAGTTCTTGAAATGTCTCCCTGTCCAGATCCTTTGCTCGAGTCTCCATGAGTAGTGTGTGGATCGCTAGCTCTGACACTTCCGATCCTGAGCTCAAGTTCCTGTCTGAGTAGGTGTCGATCCCTAATCTCCGGGAGTTGTCATTCATTGACGAGTCTGCGATAGAGCACGTTCCCTCCTCCAGATCAGTTCTGTGCCTTCTTCGCATCCATCTGAACTCCCCGGACAAAACTTTAATCTCCAGGTCCTGTTTCTCATCAGGAACTTTTTCTTCTACATCAGACTCCCCGGACAAACTTTCTGGTCCCTGGTGTTGATCTTGAACTCGCCCTCTCTCCTCACTGTTCGTCTCCCCGGACAAATTCCCTTGCCCTAGGTTCTGGTCAACCCCTTTGCCCCTCTGATCCTGATCCTCAAAGGTGACGGTTTCCTTTTGTGTCCCGTTCCCGTGTTCTTAACGTTTGTACGAAGTACTTGTTAAAACGTTTTCGGGTATCGAGGACACTAGTTGCTGAATTATAGTCCTACAATCTCTTTCATTTTTTGTGTTGTCCTCTTGACGGAATGATCTTCACCTTCTCGCGGACTGTCAGTGATGCCATGGCTGCCGCCCACTCGGGGTCATCTCTGGTCACTTCTCTCTCGAACAATCCACCCAGCATCCGCATCACTTGTGGCGTGACCTGCACCGTTTTATCCAATAATGAGAGACTGTTTATGTTCATGCGAGAGAGTTGCTGCTAGACCAGGTTTGAGCGCAGCAACAGATCCAAGAACACCGGATCCTTCTTGGATAGAATCGTTATCTCGACTGCTTTCTCTACAGGTAACTCAGGATGTCCTCGAATTGGATGTCCAGACTTGTCCAACCATCTCGTCAAAGGAAGCGCTTCATAAGTTTCTTTATCCAGAACAAGAATCCTTCCTTGATTTCTATCTTTCTTTTTTCAATCTTTTTCTATTTTTTTTTTTAGTCTTTTTCTATCTTTCTTTTTTCAAAATTTTTCTATCTTTTTTTTCAATCTTTCCTATCTTTCTTTTTTCAATCTTTTACTATCTTTCTTTTTTCAATCTTTTTCTATCTTTCTTTTTTCAGCGTTTTCTATCTTTCTTTTTTCAATCTTTTTCTATCTTTCGTTTTTTCGGCTTTTTTCTATCTTTCTTTTTTTTCCTTTTCTCTCTTTCTTTTTTCAATCTTTTTCTGTTCAACCTCTTTGCCCCTCTGATCCTGATCCTCAAAATTGACGGTTTTCTTTTGTGTCCCCGTTCTTCTGTGCTTTCCGTTCGTACGAAAATTGTTAAAATGCTGAACTATAGTCCTACAATTTCTTTCAATTTCTTTGTGTTGTCGTCTTGACTGAATGATCTTCACCTTCTCGCGGACTGTCAGTGATGACATGGCTGCCGCCCACTCGTGCTCATCTCTGGTCACTTCTCTCTCCAACAATTCACCCAGCATCCGCATCACTTGTGGTGTGACCTGCACGGTTTTATCCAATAATGAGAGGCTGTTTATGTTCATGCGAGAGAGTTCCTGGTGGACCAGGTTTGAGCGCAGCAACAGATCCAAGGACACCGGGTCCTTCTTGGATAGAATCGTTATCTCGGCTGCTTTCCCTACATGTAACTCAGGATTTCCTGGAATTGGATGTCCAGACTTGTCCAACCATATCGTCAAGGGAAGCGCTTCATAAGTTTTTTTATCCAGAAACGAGAATCCTTCCTTGATTTCTGCCTGATTGGCTTGCATCTGTTCCAATCTTTCCTAGAACTCGGTTTTCTTGCTGAGGCTGTCAGCATTCTGGTGTTTGTCCCGCATCCTGTGCTCGATTATCATGTGATAGCCATCTAACCTCACTATCCATCTACCAATATAACTATGATCCATCGAGTATGTCTTCAACCAGGATAACATTCTGTTGTCCACGCGTAACTTAAAGGGAGCGCTCCCCAAGTATGCTTGGTACTTTTCCACGAATGTGACTATTGCAAACAAATCTGCTTTCGGTGCAAAATATTTCATCTCAGTGTCACTTAACACCTTGTTGCCCTATGCAATGGGACGGAGAACTGTTCTTCCATTCCATTCCTGCTCCTGATGCAGTATTCCTGAGATGGCTACTACTGATGCGTCTGTGTCAAGAACATACATGCCCTTTTTTGTAGTCATACCTAGCAATGGTGCTTCGCACAGTTCTCGTTTTATGTTCTCGAAGGCAGCTTGAGCTTCTTCGCTCCATTCAAACTTCTTTCCCTTGTTGCGCATCAGCTTCTGCATGTGATACACCTTTTCTGCATATCCTTTCAGGAACTCACGGTAATAATTGGCAAACCCTAGGAAGCTCATGAGTTGTGTGTCGGTTCTTGGAGCCGTCCACGTCAACACAGCCTCTCCGGCGTCCGGGTCCGGCCTCACGCCATGCCTGTCCACCATTCTTCCTAGATACTTGATTGAATCCCTGAGGATTTCACATATCGACGGTTTGCATTACAAGCCTGCTCTTTTCATGCTTCCAAAGACCTCATCGAGTCGATCAATGTGGTCTTCCAGGTTGGGTGTTGCTTTGACCACGCAATCCACGTAACACATCACAAGGTTACCGTACTTCTTCGTCACTCTGGTCAAATCCTGAGCCATCAGTCTTTGAAAAGTGGCCGTTGGGTTCCACAATCCGAAAGGCATCCTCTCCTACTGGTACAACCCCAATTCACTTGTAAATCTGGTCTTCGGTCTGTCCTTGTTCCGCAGAGGGACCTGCCAGAAGGCAGAACCCAAGTCCAGTGTGGTGAAGAACTTGGCTTCACCAAGTTTCGAGAGGCTCTCGTTTGTTCGCGGTATCGGGTACGCATCTTTTATTGTTACCGCGTTCAAGTCGCGAAAGTCGCAACAAAACCTAAGCTGCCCCCTTTCTTTTTCGCCATTACTACCCCGCAAGCCCATGGCGATTTCGAGGGTTTTTCTTCTACATCAGACTCCCCGGACAAACTTTCTGGTCCCTGGTGTTGATCTTGAACTCGCCCTCTCTCCTCACTGTTCGTCTCCCCGGACAAATTCCCTTGCCATAGGTTCTGGTCAACCCCTTTGCCCCTCTGATCCTGATCCTCAAAGGTGACGGTTTCCTTTTGTGTCCCGTTCCCGTGTTCTTAACGTTTGTACGAAGTACTTGTTAAAACGTTTTCGGGTATCGAGGACACTAGTTGCTGAATTATAGTCCTACAATCTCTTTCATTTTTTGTGTTGTCCTCTTGACGGAATGATCTTCACCTTCTCGCGGACTGTCAGTGATGCCATGGCTGCCGCCCACTCGGGGTCATCTCTGGTCACTTCTCTCTCGAACAATCCACCCAGCATCCGCATTACTTGTGGCGTGACCTGCACCGTTTTATCCAATAATGAGAGACTGTTTATGTTCATGCGAGAGAGTTGCTGCTAGACCAGGTTTGAGCGCAGCAACAGATCCAAGAACACCGGATCCTTCTTGGATAGAATCGTTATCTCGACTGCTTTCTCTACAGGTAACTCAGGATGTCCTCGAATTGGATGTCCAGACTTGTCCAACCATCTCGTCAAAGGAAGCGCTTCATAAGTTTCTTTATCCAGAACAAGAATCCTTCCTTGATTTCTATCTTTCTTTTTTCAATCTTTTTCTATTTTTTTTTTTAGTCTTTTTCTATCTTTCTTTTTTCAAAATTTTTCTATCTTTTTTTTCAATCTTTCCTATCTTTCTTTTTTCAATCTTTTACTATCTTTCTTTTTTCAATCTTTTTCTATCTTTCGTTTTTTCGGCTTTTTTCTATCTTTCTTTTTTTTTCCTTTTCTCTCTTTCTTTTTTCAATCTTTTTCTGTTCAACCTCTTTGCCCCTCTGATCCTGATCCTCAAAATTGACGGTTTTCTTTTGTGTCCCCGTTCTTCTGTGCTTTCCGTTCGTACGAAAATTGTTAAAATGCTGAACTATAGTCCTACAATTTCTTTCAATTTCTTTGTGTTGTCGTCTTGACTGAATGATCTTCACCTTCTCGCGGACTGTCAGTGATGACATGGCTGCCGCCCACTCGTGCTCATCTCTGGTCACTTCTCTCTCCAACAATTCACCCAGCATCCGCATCACTTGTGGTGTGACCTGCACGGTTTTATCCAATAATGAGAGGCTGTTTATGTTCATGCGAGAGAGTTCCTGGTGGACCAGGTTTGAGCGCAGCAACAGATCCAAGGACACCGGGTCCTTCTTGGATAGAATCGTTATCTCGGCTGCTTTCCCTACATGTAACTCAGGATTTCCTGGAATTGGATGTCCAGACTTGTCCAACCATATCGTCAAGGGAAGCGCTTCATAAGTTTTTTTATCCAGAAACGAGAATCCTTCCTTGATTTCTGCCTGATTGGCTTGCATCTGTTCCAATCTTTCCTAGAACTCGGTTTTCTTGCTGAGGCTGTCAGCATTCTGGTGTTTGTCCCGCATCCTGTGCTCGATTATCATGTGATAGCCATCTAACCTCACTATCCATCTACCAATATAACTATGATCCATCGAGTATGTCTTCAACCAGGATAACATTCTGTTGTCCACGCGTAACTTAAAGGGAGCGCTCCCCAAGTATGCTTGGTACTTTTCCACGAATGTGACTATTGCAAACAAATCTGCTTTCGGTGCAAAATATTTCATCTCAGTGTCACTTAACACCTTGTTGCCCTATGCAATGGGACGGAGAACTGTTCTTCCATTCCATTCCTGCTCCTGATGCAGTATTCCTGAGATGGCTACTACTGATGCGTCTGTGTCAAGAACATACATGCCCTTTTTTGTAGTCATACCTAGCAATGGTGCTTCGCACAGTTCTCGTTTTATGTTCTCGAAGGCAGCTTGAGCTTCTTCGCTCCATTCAAACTTCTTTCCCTTGTTGCGCATCAGCTTCTGCATGTGATACACCTTTTCTGCATATCCTTTCAGGAACTCACGGTAATAATTGGCAAACCCTAGGAAGCTCATGAGTTGTGTGTCGGTTCTTGGAGCCGTCCACGTCAACACAGCCTCTCCGGCGTCCGGGTCCGGCCTCACGCCATGCCTGTCCACCATTCTTCCTAGATACTTGATTGAATCCCTGAGGATTTCACATATCGACGGTTTGCATTACAAGCCTGCTCTTTTCATGCTTCCAAAGACCTCATCGAGTCGATCAATGTGGTCTTCCAGGTTGGGTGTTGCTTTGACCACGCAATCCACGTAACACATCACAAGGTTACCGTACTTCTTCGTCACTCTGGTCAAATCCTGAGCCATCAGTCTTTGAAAAGTGGCCGTTGGGTTCCACAATCCGAAAGGCATCCTCTCCTACTGGTACAACCCCAATTCACATGTAAATCTGGTCTTCGGTCTGTCCTTGTTCCGCAGAGGGACCTGCCAGAAGGCAGAACCCAAGTCCAGTGTGGTGAAGAACTTGGCTTCACCAAATTTCGAGAGGCTCTCGTTTGTTCGCGGTATCGGGTACGCATCTTTTATTGTTACCGCGTTCAAGTCGCGAAAGTCGCAACAAAACCTAAGCTGCCCCCTTTCTTTTTCGCCATTACTACCCCGCAAGCCCATGGCGATTTCGAGGGTTCTATCATGTCGTATTCGAGCAACAATTCTATTTCAGCTCGGCACACTTCCTGTGGGGAACGGCGCCTTCCTCAAGTTCGATTTCGTGTTCGACGAAGTTACAGCAACCAATATCCGCCTTATGTTTTTAGAATACATCCGCGTTCTGATTTAAAACCGCCCGCAATAATTCAAAATCTCCCTCACCTACTTTCCCTTTTAAGTGTTCTATCTCTGGCAAAACCGGTTTGTCAGTTTCTAGTTCATTTGATGAGGGGCGTTCCGGAAAATTCGAGCAGCTCGACAAACCGTCGTCCGTTTCGGATTTTATTGAAAACAGTTTATGAATAGATTTTAATTCATTAATTCTTTTTAAAAATATATCTTTATTGGCATGATAGGGGCACTCTTTCACACTATATCTCTTATAGTTTTGTGTCTCTTCATTTGCGGACATCAACCGATTTTCTTCCCGTTGGTGTCGAGCAGATGTGCAGTCATATCTGCTTCGTATGCAATGTGAACCGCGTCTTGCTCCATCATGGCGTCTTGGCCTATCCTACGGACTTTAAGTTCTTCTTCACCCAAATAGATTTGCCCTATTTGGTCACTGTCTGCAGTCACGTAGGTCCTAGTTTAGATACTGATCCCGTCCACATTCAGCACCACTTGATACGGTCCATAGACTTCCACGTAGCGCTCGGGAAGTTTCTTTATTCGACGGCCACCCGTTGTTGGTAGCGCTCGCTTAGCTCTTGACTCAGTGCGTAGCTCCACTTGTCTCAGATAATGTGCATATGTATGCAAATGCATCAAAGTGAAATCTGATGGTTCACTCAGATTTCTGATTACCTGGTGTCCCGCTACCGAGATTATCGATTGTATCTTACTTTCCTGTGTCACCATACCAAAAGCCTGCCCAGATATCACATTTAGTTTCATGTTCAAACGGCTTGGTGCTTTCGTTTCTTCGACTTCCAACGCCTCGAAGGCGTTTAGCCTTTCCTGAGTTTTCTCATTCTCTAGTTCGAACTTTAACTTTAGTTGGACCTGCTGGATTCTATTTAGAGCATCCCTCGCGGCTGCCCTATATTCAATCTTGAAGTCATCCGCCACAGTCACCGGTTCCGGTTCACATTTCTCTTCCGTTACTGCCTGCATCTTCTTCGTTGCCAGCTCTTGCGGTTTTTCTTTTCTGCGCGCCTCTGCTTCACTCAATAGGCGAGCCTTGCTGGCTTTCACACCCGATAAGGCTTCCTCACGCTTTGGATGCTTGATGACAGTATCCCAGATTTGCGGACAATCCAATTTAAAATGACCTTCCAAGTTGCAAAAGAAACACCTCGGGCCGAACTTTGCAATTACTCCTCTCATGAAATCTTCATGGTCGACCTCTCACGCATCTTCGTCCTCGAGGCTAAAACCTATTGCTTTCATGCCCTGTTTGTAAGTTGGGCATGCTGACACATGATGGTCCGTCGAACTGCAATTTGCACATGAGCGCCTCTTGTCCATATCGTCCCTTGGTTTATACCAGTTGTTCCCTTGGTTTGCTGGTCCGTTGTTAAAATTGCCATAATTGTTCTTGTAATATCCAGATCTCGATGGAGGCTTCAGCAAAAGATATTCTTTTGACTTGTGTCTCAACTCCTCTAATGTTGGTGCATTGGTTGAGAGTGGTCTGTAATGTGTTGCTAACATTGTTCGAAGTTCATCATTCTTCACACCATCGATGAATTTTGAGGCTACTGCCAGGTTCATCCTTCTGTTTGGCTCATCTGGTTGGCTTTGCCTTCTCAGCATCTCCAAATCGTCTAGAAACTTGTTTATCGTCTCATCTTCTCGTTGCCTCCTTTTATCGAAGCGCATCATTCCTTGGTGTCCCTGCACCCCTGAGCCAAAACGATTTAACAAGATTTCAAAAATTTTCTCAGCAGTGTCCCGTTGGTACCACGTTTTGGCCATCACGCAGTTTAGGGCTGTCCCATCCAATTACTGGTAAGCGCACTGGATTCTTGCCTTTCTGACAAGTCCTCTTCCTCAAAATGCAGTTTCATCACTTCAATCCAGATATCAATACAGCCATCAGATTCGTCTCTGTAGCATCTTGCTTTCTTGAAAACCCTTCTGGACCTTTCACTACGTTCATTGGTCCTAGATAATCTCGTTAGGAATGTTTCCAGGGACCTTTTCAGAGGTTCAAAAGCCGTGGCCATTGATGTAGCGTCTCTTGAATGCCCCTCTTGAGTATCATTGCCCCTGTTAAGGATTCTGGATTTTCCCATCTGTCTGAATCGCTGGGATGATTTCTTCCTTGAATCGCATGACTCCTGTTCCTGGAATCACATCTCCCACTCGCATGTGTATCTTGCGTCTGTCGTTCGTTTGAGGTCAGTCTGTTGCCAGTTGAACTTCTTCTGATGTTTGGGCCCGTGGTCTATTGTCACCTGTGGCATAGCTTGACGAACTGCCCCTTCCTCTAGTGGATCCATATGTTCTTCTACTGTTGGGTTGTTCATTGAAGTTCACTCTCGGCTCCGTGCTGGGTCCTCCCGAGTTTGTTTCCCCAGTATTCGATCCACTCCTGTTTCCTAGTAACCCATCCAATCTATCCATGATAGCCTGAGTTCGCCTCTCCATCATAGCATCTATCTTCGTGTCAAGATTCCCAAGAGTCCTAAGAGTCTGCTCTTGTTGAACTCTCAACTTCTCCAAGTCGTCTCTCAATCGTAGCTCTCTCTCTCTCTCTCTCTCTCTCTCTCTGCTCAGCTTCCCTCGTCATTCGCGACAAGCTCTTCGCCAAGTGTTCATCCGTTCTCTCCTTCAAGCGTTTTTCGCTTCTACTATTTTCTTGTCTGTTGAGGTTGATCTCTTCCCGCAGATTCTCTCCCTCGACGTGGACTGCCCTTTCTAGTTCACTCATTCCTAAGGACATCTGTTCATTCTGTTCTCCTTTGCTGCCCACTATGTTGGTCAAGGCTTCTTCAATTGATGCTCTGTCATCCACTAATAGCGTCACAAGCGGCGGTGTCACCCTGTCGATCCCAGGTAGCTTGGTGCTGGTCGAGACTCGGGTCTTGATTCTCTGCCTCGACGTCTTTTCATTATCCCCTTCTGGATTCGCAGGTGCATTGCTTAGCCCTGTGTTTCTATTCTCCCCAGTTCGCATTTCCTAATTCGTCATGTTTACAAAGTCTCCTGACTGGCCTGATCCGTTAGTTGTCTTGCTTTTTGTCCTCACTACACCAAATTGGTTCATGGTGCCAGTCTCTCTATCGGTGTATGCGTCATTCTCCAGAGTCGAACTATTGAGGCTGACTTGAAATTCAAAGTCATCTTGCTCGTCATTGACCTCCTGTTCTTCTTGGGTTTCTGCATCATCGCCTGTACCCTTTCCCATAGTAAATGGAGAAACGTTTCCGAAAGTGTTCTTCACTCTTTCTCAAAACGATGAGGACGTTGCCGATTTTTCCGTCACTCCAACCATCATGGTGTTGTTTGTGGGTGATGTTGCAATCGCCACATTTTCAGTAGAGATATCGGACAGTTCTGACATCTCTTCTCGGTCCAGGGTCCCGGTGGAAGTGGCAAAATCTTGGCCTTGTTCTACCGGAGTAGATTCATTCGCCAATCTTCTGTTTACTCTTCCTTCCGGTCCATGTCCCTGCTGGTTCTCAACCATGGCAGGGTCCGGATGGACCTCTACCTCTAACCTGGCCTTCTGTCCTTCTGAGGACTTTTGACACCTGGTTTCAATCATTATGCATGAAACTTTCTTCCCTTTGTTGGTCCGGTTTCGTTTGATCCTTTCCACAAAAGGGTCGTTCATTGCTTTTCTCTGTTTCTCTGGTAAGAATTTCCTGGAGCTATCACATAATTTAGGTATCCTTGACTTGTCTAGACTCATTTTCAATTTATCACTTGTTACTGCCTATACACTTTATTCGATTGATAGTATCCTTTTAGTCTGACTACTGATAACAATAACACAACACAAGTGAAATTCCAAAAACTTCACTTAATTAGTGACCACGAACCCTTGTATGTTATCATAGTACAGCGTGTATACAATTCATTCACAAAAATCTATTATTAGTTGTAAGATGTGAAGCTAGCACATTATGATGATATCAATTTATTTAAAAGATAGTGTCCTCACTACCCAATCAAGGACAGATTTAAAACCAAAATTAATAAAAGTACCAACATTTTTATTGAAAAACGTATGTTTTTTGTACTTCAGTCAGTTGCAATGTAACAGTCGAAATTCTAAAGAAAAGAAAGAGCTTTCCCTGCTTGGTGCCGAACCAAACAGACAAAACTTGAAGGCAGTAACTTTCTCAACTGGGCGTCTATTGCACCCACCGAGTTCTGTTATACCTATCTGCCCTTGGACTGCCCGAGCTAGACTTACTAAAATCCTCAGGGCAATCACTTTTCCCAAAAACGATTTGGATTTGAATCCACACAAATCAGTTATAAATTTTTGTTCAATTTAGACTTAGTTCTGCAAATATCCGAGTTTAGACCTGTTTTGTTTTGGTCTGGTCTTTTATAAAAGGCAAGTTACCAGTGCAGTCACTGGTTCCTAGCCTGTCTCTTAATAACCTAAAACCTTTCACAATTTTCTTTTCTTTGGTCTACTTAAGTACCCCTCCGGATTAGCCAAAAACAGGACCCCTCCGAATTGGCAAAATTGGGACCCTTCCGGATTGGCAAAAACAAGAACCCTCCAGATTGGTAAAAATAGTACCCCTCCGATTTGGCAAAAACAAGAGGCCTCCGGATTGGTAAAAACAGTACCCCTCCGGATTGGCAAAATTGGGACCCTTCCGGGTTGGCAAAAACAAGACCCTTCCGGATTGGTAAACTTGGGACCCTTCCGGATTTGCAAAAATAAATCCCCTCCGGATTGGCAAAATTGGGACCCTTCCGGATTGGGACCCCGCCGGGTTTGTAAAAATAGCTTTTCAGACACTTTCAAAATTTTCACCCGATACCCTTCCGGATACGTTCTCGGATGCTATTATGCTGTTTGACTAACTAGGAAGGGTGTATTTTTTTCCCAAGACCCTTCCGGATTGAAGCTAAGCCTCCTATTTGAAAATTCACATTAACTGTGAAGGGTGTTATCACTAGCCTAGTTTCGACTCGACTATGGTTTGCTAGTTCCCTCAGCCTTCCCTTTTCGTTTTAGAACAGCGTTAAATCGCCTTATTCAACCGTCACTACCCTTTGGTAGGGGTGTAAGGGCTTTCCAACAACTTTTTATATCTTCCCGAATTAGTGAATTTGCTGAAAACAATCTTAAAAAATTTTCACGCTCACTTTTTTGAATTATTGATGTTTCTACGAGTAAGCTCAACTAATTTCTAATCTAATGTTAGCAAGATCAACTGGATCTGTCCAGTAGTTCCAAAGTTATTAACCAAAAAGGTCTTCGTTCTAAAATCAAAATGTTTTCTCTCTTATAGGTTCCGCCTAACTTTTTTTCGCAATTCTGTTCTTCTCGACCTAAAAATTATTGGTCCGAGCTCAGAAGGCCTATAGTCTTCTAGTTCAATGCAAAAAAAACTATCTGAAACGTTCTAGTTGAAAAAGCTTGCCAAAACCAATGCTATTTGGACCCCTCCGGATTGATGTTTCCGCTAAATCAAACACGTTAAGTTCGATTTCATTGTGACCCGGAAGGTTATCGACAAACGAGTTTTAAAACCTGTCAATTGATTAGTGGACTTTGTCCTAACAACAATTTTTACTGCCCAAAAAATTTCAAAAAATTTTCTTATTTTGTAATGTTTCGTTTCTTCAAAAATCTAGAAAATTCGGGTTTTTGTACCCAACTAGTTCCAACCCTTTATGAACTAAACTTCACCGGTTCTAACTATTATACTAGTACAGTTACAAGGTAACTCATTAATTTAACGATTTTTTCCGCTTCAAAAAACACCGATATCTCAAAAATTGCGATTCCTGGGGGGATCAAAGTATCGCTATTTTGACCCTGAAAACCGATCCGCTTACTGTGTTTTTCATTGAAAAACGATATAAGAGTATTAATATAGGCTGTAAAAATAATAATACTAGTAATACTATACCCCTCCGGGTTCGTTCAATACCCGAATTAAGGTGCTTAACTCGGAAATTCGCAGTTCGGTGAAGGGTCACTACAGAGCAGTCACTATCGAGCCCGCACAGAGTAAAATCTTAGTTTTTGTACCAAAAGGGACACAAAACTCTTAATGATACCCAACAGTCGGTTGTTGTTGTCCTTGAGCCCCTTCTTGTCGCTCCTTGAACTGCTTGCCGGATCAGTCTTCTTCTCTAATCCCGAGAACCTTTCGGATTGAGCGCAAACTAGCATTAACGTGCTTAAATATTCAAATAACCCTACAGTACAAGCACCACAAACGGGCCACAAAATTGATCGTAACAATCCTGACTGATATAAATATTTGTAACAACAATACATCTAACAACAACAAATGGGAGGGTCGGATCACATCTCGTCTGGAGGGGGATGATTCCTACTGATTTTATACTTTTTTACTGTTTTTCGGTTATTTTTTATGTCTTTTGTTTTTCTTAGGTACTATACTACTTTTTGTTTTTCTTAGGTACCATACTACTTTTTGTTTGGTTTCTTGTATATCTTTAATTATTTTTGGTTACGTACCACTCAGGAAATGATGAGACCGCGAATCCCCCCAACCTTCCTGGTTCGTGAATTTTTGGTCTTAACTAGGTTAAAAAGCTATTCACGGCTATTCACTTTTTAAGGGCGCTATTATGAGCATCCGCTCGGCGCGGAATGCTCGTTAACAGTTCTGCCGGTCATGATGTTAAAAAGAATAACATCCAGGAGCGCCATAAAAACGCTTTTGTAACATTCGCCCGGAAGTACATATCGACGGAAAGTAAAGCTAAGCTATAAAATGACTGGCTAGCGTCTAAGCAAAGCCGTACATGCTTTTCACCGTCTCTGCCACAGCCAGCACAGCCAGTTCGTTTGGCGGTTTTTCTAACAAAACGTTACTGCTTTCCGGCTTCGATCAGAACGCTCAAAATAACTTAATTATATGCAAAAATAGTGCGCTCACGGCTAAGTCTCAGTATCCCCAGACCACGAGGTCACTCCTAAAAACAAGGCTACTACTATTTATTATATTACGATTGTTTTTGTTCAGTAGATAAAAATCATCATCTCCATCGCAGATGGATCAACCTTTTCCCTCAACTCCTAGCTTCTCAGCATTTGAATATGAATCTGGATATTAATCAAGATCAATTCAGATCATGACCAGGAAGCTAAGAATTTATATAAAACATTTCAAGTTCTTCGCCCGAGACCCCTCCGGATTCCGGAATCCGGGGAAATAGCACTCCTAATTCTTTCCGGAAGGCTGGATATGTCGTCCCAACACCCTTCCTTCTTCTCGGGTTCTACATTGTAACAAATGTATCGGCACAATCGTTACAACTCGGAATAGTTACTGACAATCTCCAATTACAATTTCAATATGTTGTCGTTTTTTCGTGGTTGTTTTCACTGCAACTGTTTCGCCGTTTCAGTGTGTGCGAAATTTAAAAAGGTTACGTGTCGTTCACGTCCAAATCGAATTTTAAAAATAAGCGTGTCAGTTAACGTAACAGTCGCCTATTTAAGTCACATTTGAGGTTAAAGAAAAATAAGCCCTATAACCATTGGCTCAAGAGTCAGACACACTATCTCTTGTGTTTTTCTACCTTGAACGGTCGGAGCCAATTCGGTTCACTTGCGACATGAGACTAAAACCCTCGTTACAGCTTAAAGGCCGCTACCAAAAAAACCACCACTCTAGAAAATAAGAACGTCCCCACGTCGATATTGGAGTAACTGAATTAATCAGCAACTCTAGCAATGAAGGTTATTAAGTTTTAACTCGAGAAGTTTGTAATTATTAAATTCCAGCAAAGGAAATGAGTTTTAACTTGAGAATTGAGTTTTTGGGGCTGGACCATTGGGAGACTTCGGTTGTTCACCTTTCCAATGAAGGTTCACTCTGATCCACTTCTAATTAATATTTCCTTCTTTCGTAATCAATCTGTCTCCTATTTCAGGATAAGACAGCTCTACTCTAGCATGATATTATATCTGGAAATTGCGAATAGCAATTTCCCGCTGTTTTTTTATTACTCTCCCGTTATTGTAATTTGGTTGTTCTGATTTTATATTTCTGAGATTTTCATTTGTCGCGAGAAAGTTGAGCATGACATGCTCAATTCGAATTTTTGAAATTTTCCAATTCACCCCATAATCACGTTGTTCGTATCGCTCAAGGTCAAACTTCCAAATAAGACTGACTGGCACATACTCCCCGGACTCAAGATCGATGTCCTCGTCGCCTGTTGCCGTCTGCCAGTGAATCGCCAGAATGGTGAGTGTTGCTCAAGATACAGTGCCAGTGGTCATTTACAGAAGTTTGCAGCAGATTTAACTTTATCTACACCCCAAAATTCATAACCATGCGAAATTGTCACACTATCGCTAAACAGAAATCAAAATTTTCTTGCACCTGCACCTTAATTTTTCGCTCTGCAAGCTAATGAATAAAATTTCTTTTGTTTTATCCAATCAGAAAACTGTCATGCAGCATTTTGATTTATATAATAGATATAGCACATTCATAACAATATTTCGTTTCGTTAAAATTTCTTTTTCGTGAGCTCAGATTTCATCCGAGTTCACACTCGAGCCCCTTTGCTCACCTCTCAAGACTCAAGAATCCCTCACTGAGCTCCCTGCTCATTTCGTGTTCCTTGCCTTTGAGGTGCTAGGCCTCGATGCGTTTGACAACGTAATCTGCCTTAGCAGATCTTCCTCATCATCAGAGCTGATCACGATCTCTTCCCACGCTTTTAGTTGTTCGTAGGATCGCATCCATTCCCTCTGCTCTTGCAACCTCTTTGCCTGGTTTGGCAAACCCTTCACTTTCGATTCCCTGTTCAGGCAAGAGGAGTTGTGAAGACTCACGATCACGTTCTTCGCCAAGTCCTCTTCCAATATTGATTTTCTCGCCTTGGTATTAACTCTAGACACCCTACCAACTCTTTTCCAACGCATTTCGGTGGGTCAGCAAAGGTCTCCTGAAGGCTTCCGGTCCTATCTCCGCCAGGAACTGCCGATATTCTTTCTGATGTTTCTTCATATGATCCTTCGTCACCGCATATAACCAAGATGTCAATTTCGCTCAAAACCACGGGAAGAATCTTATGCGGCTCCATATATTCCTGACATCCATCGATATAGCGAACACTTTGCATGCAGTCTCAAACAACTCAAGTCTCCTGCTATAGTCAAGAGCGTGTATCGACTTTGCTATCGGTGTCTTCGACTCCCGATATTTCGTCACGTTCTCTTCGACCATCGCAACGCCAACATTGCACTCAGAACCAGCAGGGTAACCTTCTGCCGATGATCGGGTAACCCGATCCACCGATTTTCTTCCACGTCCCATACCAAGCAGATGTTTGAGTGTTCCGGGTACACACCGTCTGTGCCAGACAATGGCATGGGCATTCCCCATGCGTGATATCGATGCTCCGGAGGTTTGCGTTCTCCCGAAGCTTCCGGTAGTGGTTCCAATTCCATCATCTTCTCATGTGTCATATCACTCTCCTCCTGGACTGGGGCACTGCTCATCGGCTTCCCGGTTGTGTTCTGCCTCTCAGAGTCACTCGTGTTTTCACCTTCCAAACTCAAGAATTCTTCTCCCCTGATTTTACTCAAGTCATCTCTTTGTTGCCTTGGTACAGTTCCCAGGAACTTCCTCAGCAGTCTACATGAATAGTGCGACATTCGAGCCAGTCGTACGCACTTGGGTACCGAGAAGGCTTTGTCTATTAGTATCCTCTGGCTGGATACCTCCAACACCGCCATGTGTAATGGATAATGGCTTCCACATAGGTTGGCCATGACTGATCCCACCAAGGACTTTGCATTTACTGGCAGACTATAGGCCTCGCTTATGGGAAATCCCATTTCCGCCTCAAGCCTAAGCTCCCACTCTCTGATAAGCTTCTGAGTTATTTGCTATACTCCAGGCCATGATTCCACGCTCTTCACACTTCACTCTTCTCTCTTTCTGTTACCTCGCCAAACCAAGCGACTAGGTCTTCTCTCTGGAAAGACTGCACTATGACACATGATTGTCCATCACAAGTGTGCTCTCCGCCTCTACACGTCAAATTAAGACAACTACCGCGTTCCAACTTCTTCACTGATCCTAGCTTACTCAATGCCTCACCCGACTCTTTACTCTGAGGCAGGATCAGCTTGTGTGATACATTCAGAGTTCCCAAGTCTTCATCCTTCGTTGGTGTCAGCATCACTCGATCCGTGACCTCTTCAATCAAGTTTGCGTGGGGATCCTCTGAATTATCAGGCCTAGGCTCGGTTTTTCTCGTTCGACTAGATCAATCTCGATTATCCTCTGTTCGAAACTTTAACAGCTTCGTCACTTCTGGGTTCCTGTGAGCGCTCCCTGCCTCTGAAACCAAGAAAGGGTTGTACGCTATCCCCATAACTCCAGATACATATTGGTAATCTCCCCATTTGTTGGATCTCCAGTAATCTTCAGCCGAGGCCAAGTTACGATGCACATCATGTCCCTCTTCGAATTTCTTGTTGTAGAATCTTCGTATTTCATCAAGTTTCCCATGATTCTCTAGAGATTGCCTGGAGCCGTCCTCCTTCTCGATCTCAGTACTCTGGTATACGTTCAAGATGACCGTAGAGATTCTCCTTTCCATAGTCTTATTTCTCACTGCTTTCTGCTGACACGCTTGGACGGTACTGTCGGTCATTACGGACCTTATCCACCTCAAGAAACAAGTAGCATTTTTCCTAGTAGAAAATCCGAGTTTACACCTGTTTTTTTTGCCCTTGTCTTTTATAAAAGGCAAGTTAATGCAGTCACTGGTTCCTAGCCTGTCTCTTAATAACCTAATACTTTTCACAATTTTCGTTTCGTTTTTTTGGTCTAGTTAAGTACCCTTCCGGATTGGCAAAAACAGGACCCCTCCGGATTGGCAAAATTGGGACCCTTTCGGATTGGCAAAAACAAGACTCCTCCAGATTGGGGAAAAAAAGCCCCCTTCGATTTGGCAAAAACAAGACACCTCCGGATTGGTAAAAACAGTACCCCTCCGGATTGGCAAAATTGGGACCCTTCCGGGTTGGCAAAAATGAGACCCTTCCGAATTGGCAAACTTGGGACCCTTCCGGATTGGCAAAAATAGGACCTCCAGATTGGCAAAATTGGGACCCTTCCGGATTGGGACCCCTCCGGGTTTGTAAAAATAGCTTTTCAGACACTTTCAAAAGTTTCACCCGATACCCTTCCGGATACGTTCTCCGATGCTATTATGCTGTTTCACTAACTAGGAAGGGTGTATTTTCTTTCCCAAGACCCTTCCGGATTGAAGCTAAGCCTCTTATTTGACAATTCACCTTAACTGTGAAGGGTGTTATCACTAGCCTAGTTTCGACACGACTATGGTTTCCTAGTTCCCTCAGCCTTCCCTTTTCGTCTTAGAACAGCGTAAAATCCCCTTATTCAACCGTCACTACCCTTTGGTAGGGATGTAAGGGCTTTCCAACAAATTTTTATAAAGCGAGAAGGGTCTACCTTCCCGAACTAGTGAATTTGCTGAAAACAATCTTAAACAATTTTCACGCTTTTTTTTTGATTAATTGATGTTTCTGCAAGTAAGCTCAACTAATTTCTGATCTAATGTAAGCAAGATCAACTGGATCTGTCCAGTAGTTCCAGAGTTATTAACCAAAACGTCTTCGTTCTAAAATCAAAATATTTTATCTCTTATAGGTTCCGCGTAACTTTTTTCGCAATTCTGTTCTTCTCGACCTAAAAATTATTGGCCGGAGCTCAGAAGGCCTATAGTCTTCTAGTTCAATGCAAAAAAAAAAACGATCAACAATTGTTCTAGCTGAAAAAGCTTGCCAAAAGCAATGATATTTGGACCCCTCCGGATTGATGAGCCCACTTAATCAAACAGGTTAAGTTCGATTTCACTGTGACCCGGAAGGTTATCGACAAACGGGTTTTAATGCTCGTTAACAGTTCTGCCGGTCATGATGTTAAAAAAAATAACATCCGGGAGCGCCATAAAAACACTTATGTAACGTTCGCCCGGAAGTGCATATCGACGGAAAGTAAAGCTAAGCTATAAATGACTGGCTAGCGTCTAAACAAAGCCCTACATGCTTTTCACTGTCTCTGCCACAGCCAGTTCTTTTGGCGGTTTTCCTAACATCGGGTCGACAAAACGTTACTCCTTTCCGGCTTCGACCAGAACGCTCAAGTTAATTTAATTATAAGCAAAAATAGTGAGCTCATGGCTAGGTCTCAGTATCTCCAGACCACGAGGTCACTCCTAAAAATAGGGCTACTACTATTTATTATTTTTCGATTGTTTTTGTTCAGTAGATAAAAATCATCATCTCTATCGCAGATGTATCAACCCGCAGATGTTATCAACACTAGGGCTACTACTATTTATTATATTACGATTGTTTTTGTTCAGTAGATAAAAATCATCAGCTCCATCGCAGATGGATCAACCCTTTCCCTCAACTCCTAGCTTCTCATCATCTGAATATGAATCTGGATATTAATTAAATTCAATTCAGGGCATGACCAGGAAGCTAAGAATAAAACAGTTCAAGTTGTCCGCCCGAGACCCCTCCGGATTCTGGAATCCGGGGAAATAACACTCCTATTTTTTTTTCGGAAGGCTGGCCATGTCATCCCAACGCCCTTCCCTTACTTTTTCTCGTATTCTACATTGTAACAATTGTAGCGGCACAATCGGTACAACTCGGAATGGTTCCTGACAATCTCCGATTACAATTTCAATATGTTGTCGTTTTTTCGTGGTTGTTTTTACCGCAAATATTGTTGTTATGTTTCGCCGTTTCAGTGTGTGCAAAATTTAAAAAGGTTACGTGTCGTTCACGTCCAAATCGAATTTTAAAAATAAGCGTGTCTGTTAATGTAACAGTAGACTAATTAAGTCATATATGAGGTTAAAGAAAAATAGGCCCTATAACCATTGGCTCAAGAGTCAGGGACACTATCTCTTGTGTTTTTCCACCTTGGAGCCAATTCGGTTCACTTGCGACATGAGACTAAAACACTCGTTACAGCTTAAAGGCCACTACCAAAATACCCCTCACTCTAGAAAATAAGAACATCCCCATACGTAGGCCTCAAAATACCCAAAATACGCGAACGCGGTTAAAAACAGGGTCGGAACATTCCGTTTTAGTTGCTTTTTATTAGACAGTGGAACTTTGATCCATTTCAGATGGATCAACCTAAAACTCTCCCTTATTCAACATAACAAGTATAAAACACACTCAAGAAAACTAAATTGAGTACTCACATACCAGCACACTCGATTTTGAAGTAACTAAATTAATCAGCAACTCTAGCAATAAAGGGTATTAAGTTTTAACTCGAGAAGTTTGTAATTATTGAATTCCAGCAAAGGAAATGAGTTTTAACTTGAGAATTGAGTTTTTGGGGCTGGACCATTGGGAGACTTCGGTTGTTCACCTTTCCATCGAAGGTTCACTCTGATCCACTTCTAATTAATATTTCCTTCTTTCGTAATCAATCTGTCTCCTATTTCAGGATAAGACAGCTCTACTCTAGCATGATATTATATGTTGAAATTGCGAATAGCAATTTCCCGCTGTTTTTTTGATTACTTTCCCTTGATTGTAATTCGGTTGTTCTGAGTTTATATTTCTGAAATTTTCAGTTATCGCGAGAAAGTTGAGCATGACATACTCAATTGGATTTTTGAAAAATTCCATTTCACCCCAAAATCACATTGTTCGTATCGCTCAAGGTCAAGTTTCCAAATATGACCGACTGGCACATACTCCCCGGACTCAAGATCGATGTCCTCATCGCCTGTTGCCGTCTGCCAGTGAATCCCCACAATGTTGAGTGTTGCTCAAGATACAGTGCCAGTGGTCATTTACAGAAATTTGCACCAGATTTAACTTTATCTACACCCCAAAATTCACGACCATGCAAAATTATCACACTACCGCTAAACAGCAATCAAAATCTGCATAAACCTGCAACTTAAATTTCCGCTTTGCAAGCTAATGATTAAAATTTCTTGTGTCTTATCCAATCAGAAAATTGTCATGCAGCATTTTGATTTATATTATAGATATAGCATATTAATAACAATATTTCGTTTACTTAAAATTTCTTTTCCGTGAGCTCAGATTTCATCCGAGTTCACACTCGATTCCCTTTGCTTCCCTCTCAAGACTCAAAAATCCCTCACTGAGCTCTCTGCTCATTTGGTGTTCCTTGCTATTGAGGTGCGTTTGACAACGTAATCTGCCTTAGCAGCGCTTCCTCATCATCGGAGCTGATCACGATCTCTTCCCACGCTTTTAGTTGATCATAGGATGGAATCTACTCCCTCTGCTCTTGCAACCTCTTTGCCTGGTTTGGCAAAGCCTTCACTTTTGATTCCCTGTTCAGGCAAAAGGAGTTGTAAAGACTCAGGCTCACGTTCTTCGCTAAGTCCTCTTCCAATATTGATTCTCTCGCCTTGGTATTATCTCTAGATACCCTACCACCTCTCTTCCAACCCGTCTTAATCGCATTTCGGTGGGTCAGCAAAGGTTTCTTGCAGGCTTCCGGTCCTATCTCCTATCTCCGCCAGGAACTGCCGTTATTCTTTCTGATGTTTCTTCATATGACCTTCTATTTAGGCCTCGCTTATGGGAAATCCCATTTCCGCCACAAGGCCAAGCTTCCGCCCTCTGATGTGCTTCTGAGTTATTTGCATACTCCAGGCCATGATTCCGCGCTAGCGCTGTCACCAAATGGTGCTCAGACTCCAGCATCTCCAGAGACTGTAAGCTGCACATCCTCGAGAAGAACCCCAACGCCGTTGCTATATTCACAATAGTGTGCGTGTAACACTCAGACACTATGTGCGCTTCACTCTTCATTCTTTCTGTTACCTCGCCAAACCAAGCGACTAGGTCTTCTCTCTGGAAAGACTGCACTATGACACATGATCGTCCATCACAAGTAAGCTCTCCGCCTCCACACGTCAAGTCAAGACAACTACCGCGTTCCAACTTCTTCAATGATCCTAGCTTAACCATTGCCCCACCCGACTCTTTACTCTGAGGCAAGATCAGCTTGTGTATTACATTCAGAGTTCTCAAGTCTTCATCCTTCGTCGGTGTCAGCATCACTCGCTCCGTGACCCCTTCAATCAAGCTTGCGTGGGGATGTGGGCACCAGGACGGTCTCAGCAACTTCCAAACCGTTCCTAAATTTGTAATCAGCATGCCATTCCCAGTCCCCATTTTCAATTCTACTCTCTTGTTCGAGCACGGTACGCTAATCACCTTTGGCATCCTCTCAATTATCAGGCCTAGGCTCGGTTTTTCTCGTTCCACTAGATCAATCTCGATTATCTTTTCTGTTCAAAACTTTAACAGCTCCTTCACTTCGTGATTCCTGTGAGCGCTCCCTGCCTCTGAATCCAAGAAAGGGTTGTACTCAATCCCCATTACTCCAGATACATATTGGTATTCTCCCCGTTTGTTGGGTCTCGAGTAATCTTCAGCCGAGGCCAAGTTACGATGCGAATCATGTCCCTCTTCGAATTTCTTGTTGTAGAATCTTCGTATTTCATCAAGTTTCCCATGATTCTCCAGAGATTGCCTGGAGCCGTCCTCCTTCTTGATCCCAGTACTCTGGTATACGTTCAAGATGACCGTAGAGATTCTCCTTTCCATAGTTTTACTTCTCACTGCTTTCTGCTAACACGCTTGGACGGTACTGTCGGTCATTACGGACATTATCCACCTCAGGAAACAAGTAGCATCTTTCCTCCTTGCCAGACTCAAGCCGGAATTGTGCCTGGCAATATGCTGCACCAGCATTTGATAAACCTCTAGATTCTTGCTGCCCAGTTTCAACTTGTCGTGTGAGGTCAACATCCCCAGTTCTGTTCCCACCAAGCTCCATGCGAACATCAGCTGTCCCGCTGTTCTAACGAAGGGATTTGCCATCAATGGCAACGCGGACGAAGGTGTTCTCATCGCTTCTTCGAAGTAATGTGCAGTAATTTTTGCCATGGTCGTTTCAGCTGGCTTCCCAATTCTTACTTGTTCTAGTCAAATCTCGGTTTTTTGTTGGGTTTCCAGTTGCGACGCTTGTGGGACACCCCACGATCGAGCTTCTTCAGGCAGTCCTCCAGTTCCTTCATTGTCTCCAGAGCCATCCACCAAGTTCTAGCCGTATTCCTCGTGGCATTCTTCTCAAGAGGATCGCTTCCACTTGTTCCCCAATAGCCTGATGCTCGCTCGAGATCCATTCTTTGCCAACATCCACTTCCCACGTTTGTCCATTCGTCGAACCCCTTTTCGTGCTCGCCTTCTGAGGACTGAAGTCTTTTTCCGTTGCCTGACTCGTTGGGACTTCCATCTCTTTCACCACCTCGGCCAGCCTCCTTGGTTCTTCCGTTGTCTTCCACCGCGCTAGAACCATGGGAGCCGTCTCCCTCAGATTCTTCTCAGAGACCGCGTCCGCCGAGTGGCTATTCAACTCTTCTAGCTCCGTTTTCCTCTTTCGAGACCTCACACCTTTGCTTGGGGGCGTCGTCACTATCATCACTGGTTCGACCTCCTTTTCCCGGTCCAGCCCTTCCGACTCTTGCCTCCCCCTTCTCGAGCCTTAAGGATATTAATATCTTTAATCAAATTACTAGACTTAACTTTATCCTCCCTTTCAACCTTAATCATTTTATCGTCAATTTTATGTTTCAGAGTAGAGCTGGCTTTACATTCATCAACTTTGGTCTTCTGCTCCGTTTCCCTCAGCTTGATCATCTTGCTCAACAACTACTTTCTCGCCTTTTCGTCCAGTCCGGTGCCCATCAAAACTGGTTCCCCGAACTTCACCACCGTGTCCCATAACTCTTCTTTGAAACTCTCCAGCGTAGCTTCGATTCTCGCTTTCTGGTTAAAATCGCTCAAGAATTCTCGCCACGCCTTCTCGTCCAGAGTAATCAGGAAAATCCATTTATTGCCCTCCAAGACATTCTTCTTACTTTCTTGGGCACTCAAGAGGATCATTCCCATCTTGAAGGCTTCCGGTCCTATCTCCGCCAGGAACTGCCGATATTCTTTCTGTTGTTTCTTCATATGATCCTTCGTCACCGCATATAACCAAGATTTCAATGTCGCTCAAAACCTCGGGAAGAATCTTAAGCGGCTCTATACATGCCTGACCTCCATCGGTATAGCGAACACTTTACATGCAGTCTCAAACAACTCAAGTCTACTGCTATAGTCAAGAGCGTGTATCGACTCTGCTGTCGGTGTATTCGACTCCCGATATTTCGTCACGTTCTCTTCGACCATCGCAACGCCAACATTGCACTCACCACCAGGAGGGTCACCTTCTGCCGATGATCGGGTAACCCGATCCACCGATTTTCTTCCACGTCCCTTACCAAGCAGATGTTTGAGTGTTCCGGGTACACACGGTCTGTGCCAGACAATGGCATGGGCATTCCCCATGCGTGATATCGATGCTCCGGAGGTTTGCGTTCTCCCGAAGCTTCCGGTTGTGGTTCCAATTCCATCATCTTCTCATGTGTCATATCACTCTCCTCCTGGACTGGGGCACTGCTCATCGGCTTCCCGATTGCGTTCTGCTTCTCAGAGTCACTCGTGTTTTCACCTTCCAAACTCAAGAATTTTTCTCCCCTGATTTCACTCAAGTCATCTCTTTGTTGCCTTGGTACAGTTCCCAGGATCTTCCTCAGCAGTCTGTGTGAATGGTGCGACATTCGAGCCAGTCGTACGCACTTGGGTACCGAGAAGGCTTTTTTCTATTAGTATCCTCTGGCTGGATACCTCCAACACCGCCATGTGTAATGGATAGTGGCTTCCACATAGGTTGGCCATGACTGATCCCACCAAGGACTTTGCATTTACTGACAGACTATAGGCCTCGCTTATGGGAAATCCCATTTCTGCCTCAAGCCCAAGCTTCCGCCCTCTGATGTTTCAATTTGTCGTGTGATGTCAACATCTCCAGTTCTATTCCCATCAAGCTCCATGCGAACATCAGCTGTCCCGCTGTTCTAACGAAGGAATTTGCCATCAATGGCAACGCAGACGAGGGTGTTCTCATCGCTTCTTCGAAGTAATCCCGCAGTAAGTTTTGCCAAGTTCGTTTCAGCTGGCTTCCCAATTCTAACTTGTTCTAACCAAATCTCGGCTGTTTGTTGGGTAGCCCAGTTGCGACGCTTGCGGGACACCCCACGATCGAGCTTCTTCAGGCAGTCCTCCAGTTCCTTCATTGTCTCCAGAGCCATCCACCAAGGTTTAGCCGTATTCCTCGTCGCATTCTTCTCAAGAGGATCGCTGGCCACTTGTTTCCCAATAGCGTGATGCTCGCTCGAGATCCATTCTTTGCCAACATTCACTTCCCACGTTTGCCCATTCGTTGAACCCCTTTTCGTGCTCGCCTTCTGAGGTCTGAAGTCTTTTTCCGTTGCCAGACTCGTCGGGACTTCCATCTCTTTCACCACCTCGGCCAGCCTCCTTGGTTCTTCCGTTGTCTTCCACCGCGCTAGAACCATGGGAGCCGTCTCCCTCAGATTCCTCTCAGAGACCGCGTCCGCCGAGTGGCTATTCAACTCTTCTAGCTCCGTTTTCCTCTTTCGAGACCTCACACCTTTGCTTGGGGGCGTCGTCACTATCATCACTGGTTCAACCTCTTTTTCCCGGTCCAGCCCTTCCGACTCTTGCCTCCCCTTCTCGAGCCTTAAGGATATTAATATCTTGAATCATATCACTAGTCCTAACCTTATACTCCCTTTCAACCTTAATCATTTTAATCGTCAATTTTTTGTTTCAGAGTAGAGCTGTCTTTACATTCATCATCTTTGGTCTTCTGCTCCGTTTCTCTCAGCTTGATCATCTTGCTCAACAACTCCTTTCTCGCCTTTTCGTCCAGTCCGATGCCCATCAAAACTGGTTCCCCGAACTTCATCACCGTGTCCCATAACTCTTCTTTGAAACTCTCCAGCGTAGCTTCGGTTCTAGCTTTCTCGTCCAGAGAATTCGGGAACATCCATTTATTGCCCTCCAAGACATTCTTCTTACTTTCTTTGTCACTCATGAGGATCATTCCCATATTGGAGGTTTCGCTGGTCAAGGGTAGTTCCAGGTCTTTCCGAGGGGATCCCAGGGGTGGCGTGGCCGTGTTTGCCCAATCGTCCCCACTCAAGTCTTGCAGTAACTCATGCGTAGTGAAGTCCCTTTCAGCTGGAGCTTCGTCTGGTGTGTTTCCCACCTCCATCTCTTCTCCCGCCTCACTGAGAGTCTCATCCATACTCTCTCCTTCCTCCGACTCAGCCCGCCCTCTCTCAAGTGCGTCTTTGAACCTATCCTCAACAGCTTTGCTTCTTCTATCTCCAGGGGTGCCCACTGACAAAGGTGAGGGAGTCGCCGGGTCCGGCTTTTTATATTCGCTGAGGGCTTTGTACTAGGGCCCGCTGCATCCAGCTCTTTCTCTTCTTGTTTCATCTCTGGTCGCTCCAGTCCGTAGGGCGCTCGGTACTTCCTCGTGGCGAACTTCATCTCGTCTTTTAGAGCGATATATCCCTCTTCCATGATCATTCTCCCATCGTCCCAAACCGGCAGCATGTTCGCCGGATCCGCTTGATCGAGCTTTCTCAAGATATCCCGAACCTCAAACTTTGGAGGCATTGAACCTCTCATCTTCTTTGCTTGCGTCGTCCATGAGTTTATCTTAATCTCAAACGTGTGGAAATAAACTGCTGCTGACTATCCGATAAACAAGGGATCCCAACCATCAGTGAACTCCTTCTGCTGCTTCTCCACCGCGGCTCTTGAGTACAGGGATGGAACACCAGTGGGTTATTCATCCCCAAGGTCATTCTCCTGACCATCGGGATCTCGGGGACGGTGGTGGGCAAAATTTCTCTCTCTAGTATCATTTCTAACTCCCTCTTTACCAGCTCGAAACTCCCTTTCTACGCCGGAATTGTCAAGATCACTCGCTTGTCTGCCGTCAAGGGAACCAAATTCCAGAACTTGGGGTAAGTTTCAATGGGACCTTCACGTTTCCCCCCATTCTGCATTGCAATTGTCCCCGGAAATTGAACTCCACTAGCTCGGGATCCTTCACTTTCCCAAAGAGCACAGTGTCGATCATTCGTGCCCTCAGCTCCTCTTGTCTGCACCAGTTCAACGCCGTTCCGTCTAGTACGCTTATCAGACTCACGTGCACCACTGAGTTGCGGTATGCCGCCACGAGCGGGTCCGGAAAGGCCTACGTCACCGCTGGCCCATAGATACAGGTCACGACCTCGCCAAGCCCCCTGATTATTCCCAGCTGGTCATACCTCATGGGCAAACACAAGTCAGTGAATAGAGGGATGCCACCATTCGCCACCTTTCTTCTCTCGTCTTGGGGTTTCTCTCTTTACCAGTCAGGTATCGATTTTGCATCAAAAGATGCTCCACCAGCAACGTCTTCAGTCCGGCGGTGCACTTGTACGAGTAGGTTTCTGTACTCGGGTGAGTTTTCCCCATCGACAGGGGTTCCCCATATTTCATCAACCGATGAAACGCCACCAGTTCCCCGTGAGTTAAGAGTACTAGTGTCAGGTACCCATCAATTCGAAATGTCTCCACTCCTCTACTAAACGTGTACGCCGGACCCATGTTGAACAAATACCTGGGATAAACTAAGTACAGAGCCAGCAAGAAATTTATTGGCATGTTCAGCAGCTCTTGCACAAATGCCTCAAATATGGTATCCTTCGCATAGAACACCCTGGCCATGTACCCTTTCTCCCAACAAGGACTCAAGAATCTCAAGATCTCGTGATTCTTCCTCGTCTTCAGCTCGTCCTTTGCATGCTCCCTCCAGAATCCTCCAATGGTGACTTCGTTTGCCGCTGTGACGAATCTCCCCACCATCGTCCCCGTGGTCTCTGCCATTTCCAGCTGCCCCTCAAGAAATTCCCATACCTGCTTGATGAGTGATGGAGCATTCTTTCGCGTCTTATCCGTGGCGTTCTCAAGCCTTGGGGTCAGGAACGACCACCGGCCTCTTTCCTGCGTCAGAGGGTACCCCATCGATTCCAATTGTTTCTCGGCCGCAGCCACGTTCTTTCTTTCATTGCTTGGTCCCATCGCCTGCCTTGCTGGTGGAGCTCGTGGTCGTCAAGTCCATACCTCGGAACCATAGGCTGTCAGATGGCTTATTATCGGGTGATTATCCCTTGTCTCCGGATTGAGCTTTAACTGTCGAGCGAGATTCGAAATCTCGAGTAAGAGGACCTCGTCCAACACAATGAGAATGTCTGCTAACTCATAGAACCCCCTCAAGTCATGAGACACGTCCGCCCATGCCGCTGCCAATTCCGACTTACGAAGTCTCAAGTTTGTCGGCTCCAGTCCACGATTGGGGGCTACCATCAAAACCCGCCATGCGTTCCCTTCCGCTATGAGGATCAAGATATAAACGCCAGCTTTGTCTTGGCTCCGAATCGAGAAGTCATATTTTCTTGCCCCTCATTCATTGCAGCAAACAATGTCTGGATAGCTTCCCAGATCTTCTTGGGCGTCGGTGCATCACCTTTCATATGCTCCAGAAGCCCTGCCGCATGCAAGTGGTCATTCATTCCTGCAAATAGCAGCAGCTCTAGTTTGCAAGGCATCTCTGACTTAATCGCGACTACCAGGGTCAGCATCTGGTTCAATTCCGCACCAAGCAGCAAATACACTAGGGTTTCCCGCCAAAACAGCTTCGGAGAAGTCCTCTCGAAATCTGAGCCCGCCACGATGATTACTCTTGCGGCTCCTGGATCCAATCGATCATACACTGCCAATATCTTGGCCAACTGTGAGTTACTACAGGGTTTTCCGTACCTTGGGTCATCTACTAACATCTCGCCCTCATAGGCGGCGTCTGGGAGTCCCATGTCTTTTGGCTCCACTAGCTTGTCCACCACTCTCAACTGCGCAGGAGTTGCCACCTTGATTCTGGCTAGGCTTTTTATATGCTGGGGGGCTCCACTATGGGCCCTGGACTCCCCAACAGCTTGACCGGCCTATAGTTGATCGGTCCCATTATTGATTTCAGCGGAATCCCAGTCAGATATGCCGTCCCCATCATCCTAGCTCTTGAGAAGTGCGCCTCGTGGGCCTTTAACCAATCCACATAATGGTGCCGACTCAGGTCCTCATGCGACACATCCTTGAGTCCCAGGACCTTCGCCAACTCCTGCCTGCACACCAGGTCCTTCAAATCCAGTTCTTGTATCCTCTCTAGACATCGCGCCCGCTTCGTCTCAGCCGGCCTCTCCAGTATCTTGTTATCCACCAACACCACCGAGGATACCACCGAGCTTTGGGGCGTGGATGACGCTGCCTCTTCGGCCTCCGTCGGTGTGGACCCCGGTTGTGGGGTCCGGCTGCTCCTTGAGCTGTCTCTCGAGTCGACTCTCGCTCCCAAGCGACTGGATAGGGGTCCAGTGGCAAAGAAAGGGGGTATAGGGGGTGGACCGAAGGTGAACTGGGCCGTTTCAAGCAGGTCTGACTCCAGCGCATTTATGTGCCACTGGAAGACTCCATTCAGCCACTCCAAGCCCTTGGGCCTGTCAAAGTGAATGCCATCCCATGATGCATCATTCGGGAAAGATCGCTCCATCATGTCTGCCACATCCAATATTCTAACGGGGAGCACGCTCCTCTGTTGTATTTGTCTAATTATCTCATTGATGTTGCGCACCTTCTCGTTCATCTCCATTGCGTGCTGCTCGCTCTTCATGTTGTATGGGATAGTGCAAATCGTGAGTATCACGGGATCCAGATAAATCCTCAACTCCTCAAAAAGGCAGCTCAGTTTCTCATGCAGTCTCATCACCTTTCTTGACTCCTCTCTGGACAGGTCATTGGTTCCCATCATCAGAATGACCGTGTACCACTATGTCTTCTTGACTGGACGATCCCTCCAGGTGGAAGGTCGCTCTTGTCGTGTCGCGAACCATCACGGCTTCTCAACTGTAACTTATCTTGCAGCTCCTTAAGACGCGATGAACTCCCACTGATTTGGCTACTACCAGTGGTTGAACTCGGGGTATATCCCGGCATAGTGACCACCATCAATGGTCTTATCGGTTGTGCCTCTAAACCACGCACGGAGGACACCGGCTCGGTCGGTATCCACACTTCCAGTCCCTCGTTCATGTGCTCTTGAGCTGCTCGGTCCAAGTTGAATCGTCCACTGGACCTAGGAACTTCATCTACCTCCATCGCGGCTCTGGCCTTGATCCTGCGGTTGCTTGTTCTGTGGTCCTCGTTCCCCTCTCTTTCTGCCTCGCAAACTCTCGTTGTCACCTCTGAAGCTTCTCTATCTCCGACTTCAGCTGCTCACAGTTCACCTCGTTTTCGCGTACCTTCTGCTCTTGTTGGTACTCTGCCCTAATCATGCTGAGATCACGCCTCGCCTGATCCCTCTCAAGGATCGCCTGATCTCTTTCCAGGTTCGCCTGGTCCCTCTCGAGTTTCGCACCATCCAGGTCAAGATCCGCTTTGTCCCCTTCCCTCTGCTTCAAGTTGCTGAGATCCCGGTATGCTTCCACCTTCTGCTGGGACCGTATCATAGACAGGGGCTTGCTCGTGGATTGGGCTGCGGATCCTACCGGCGGTCTGGTAGGAAGTGGGAACTCTCCCGCACCATATTTTGTAGTGTTGTTCAATCTGGGATTCCTTGCCAGGTCGAATAGCCTCACGCCTCCATCTACGTTCCAGGACAGCCATCTAGTTTGCTCCTGGTTGGATATCCCTTCTGTGGTGTAGCCCACCATCAACACGGCTTCCGTCGCCGACTCCCTAGATTCACCCTGCGCTTCTAGCTGTAGGATGGCTTTCAACATCACCGCCATCCTCTCATCGACTTGGGTGTAATTGAGATCCCTCAAGCGCTTATACAGTTCGTCGAGTGTGGGCCTCCTTAGCGCTGCTGGCATAGACTTCCAGAAATGATCCGCTATCGTCACTTTCTTCAAATTGATCTTTCGTTTTAACCGACTTGAGAACACCGTACCAGTTACACTTGAGAACACCGTACCAGTTAAACTTGAGAATACCGTCTGAGACCGCTGACAGGGTACTTGCTCAAGATATCTTTCTCTTCGTTGAGTAAGTTTTGCTTGGGTGTCAGTTCAATTTTACAAATCAATCCGAAAACAAAATCAATTCTTAGACTAAGATGTTCTGTTCCTAACCTAAGCCCCCCCCCCCATTTTTGTGTTTAAAACATTATCCCTCCATCTATTTCACTGAAATATTTCAATTGGAAGTTTTATGAGCAGGCAGAATCATTTCATGTTTTAGCACCGTCAACTGTCTAAAACTTAATTGTCATGCCTATTGCGTTAAAATCCCTCTATCTGCCTTGCGCCCCCATGTACCTAACTCGATACCACCATTGTCCACCCTAGACTCAGGCGATACTCAAGTAGTGTTTCTTGTGTAGGTGTACCATTATCTCCGTTTCTGCAAAGACCACGGGTAGGATAGCGTATAATTCCCTTGGGTTCAACGTGCCCCTGTTTGGGTCATAGACCGGCATCGAGACCTCGATCATCCCTCTTTCGACCATGAAGTCTCTCAGCCTCGTTAGTGCCAACATTACGTGCTCAGGCGCTATCGTGTTCCTTTCATTGATCCTCGTTACCAGAAAGCACAGGTATTTTCCCGGAACTTGTGAAACTGATGGGGGAAAAACAGCCAATCCTCCCAGCCCAGTCTCTGCCTAAATAGAAACTCCAGGTTCTGATATTCTCTCTTAAAGTCGGCCTCTAGTCTCAATTTGAAGCTCCTGTCCGCCGTTATACAGATCGCGCTAGTCCTGTCTGACAAAATGAAGTCGCTGTCCGTGATCAGGATGTTTTTCGAATATTCATTGGGTATTTCAAACTTCGTTTTGAATTTTCGTCCTATGGTAGGCTCAGCCTCTTCCTCATACAGTTCCAGCCCGCTGGTCTCTCTCATTTCTCTGTGTTTCTTAACATCAAATTTTTGGTGTGGGTAAGTCCTACCCCCACTCCCCGGACAAAAATATTTATCGACGTCCCCGTCGATGATGCTGGGTCTAAATTTTCTGGCGTTATCTTGCTGTCCAACCGAGGAGGTGATCTTTCGTTTTCACATGTTTTTTTGTTGACATATCTACCTGCTAGATGCTTTGCTCTTCATCTCCTTTGCTCTTGACACCGCGCATCAATTCTAGTATCCTCAAGTTTGTGTGTTCCCTCTTTTCTATCTCGCTCTTCTCCAGATCTGTTTCTTGTTCTGGTGTGGAGTAGTCTTCCTGCGGGTAGTGCTTGCTGTCGTTGATGATTTGCCATTCATTGTCGGCTACCAATTCGCCGACACTCAGTAATTCTTCGCTTAATTCATCAGGCTGTATCGTGTCAATCAAGAAGTCATCCCCGTACCTATTGTACCTCATGCCTGTCCGTTTGCGATTGCCACTCCTTGTTCCTGCTGTTACCGGCAAGTCTGGTTCCGTCCACTTTGGCACTTCGTTCTGCTCTGGATCATTCCAGTCTTCTTCCGCAAAGGATTCCGCGTCTGAGTCTGTTTCTATCTTTTCATTATCGTCCATGCTGACGTCCTCGTTGCCATCATTCTTTTCTCTGGTGCCTTTTTCGTTCACTTTGCATGCTGGCTCTACTAATAGGTTCCAGTCCCTCCATATTCTGCGGTAAGCACCAGTCTTCCGGAGATGGGACATGAGGTTTCAGATTTTCATAATGCGCTGCTTGTCCCTTACTCAAGCGGTAGAACCGTCTCTTCTGGTGTACTATCATGAATGGTACACGCCATTTCCTAAGTAGTTTCTTCGTCCCCTTGGGAGGTATGATGTTCTGGAACACCCAGACGTATTGGCCCACTGCATCAGGTTTCGCTTGAAGTGTCCTCTCATCGTATTTCTTCCGCTGCCTCATTTGTGCTTGCGCCATGTTCCTCCTGCAGAGCTCGTTTAGTTCCTGCTGCTCTTGACCGCTTCTTTCACATAAGCTTGAGGCGACGTATTTTTCCCTTCGTATTCTGGGTAAAAGATTGTTAGGGGCTTTGCTCTCTCCCTGCCCGTTAACATTATGAAGGGACTGATTCCTGTTGTCGAGTGTTGCGTGCTGTTGTACGCCCCTACCACTTGCGGCAGATATTTATCCCAGTCTGTCATATATCTTGAGCAGTATACCCTCAGCATGTTCACCAACGTTCTATTCTGTCTCTCCACTAACCCGTTGGTCTGGGGACGGTACGTCGTTGAGTGCGCTTGAGCAATGTGTGACCTCTTTATCAATTCTTCTGTCAGGTCACCCACGAAGGTTTTCCCGTTGTCCGACTGAAATGTCATTGAACAACCATATCGTGATGTCCAATGTGTTATCAAGTGGTCACAAGTCTCCTCGGCTGAGGCTGTTTGACAGGGCACCGCTTCTGCCAACTTCGTAAAGTGGTCTATTATGACCAGTATCTGGTTATATCCCGACTCTGTCATGCAGATCTTCTGATGGTCTATCTGCACAACCTCGTTATTTTCCAAGCTCTCAACGGACTTGAGTGGGAACTTCATCTTCCCTGGGTCTTTCACCTGTAGACATGCCAGACATGCGTTCACCCATCTCTTGCAAGCCTTTCTCAATCCCGGCGAATCAAACCTGTGTAGTATTCTCTGTTGCACTTTGTCTATCCCCTGATGCCCCATTTGATCTTGCGATCAGATTAACACTTCCGTCCGGTACAACTGTGGTGGTATGTTGAGGTTATGCTTGTGTAGTATATTCTCCTCATCCTTTCTCCTGCATGCTACCACTCCATGAGCTGGGTGATACAGTAAATCTTTTCTCTACTTGTAGAACTGGCTCAAGATCTTGTAGCTGTCTTCTTCCAGGTCCCCTTTCTCTTTGGCTCCCGTCCGGATCCATTTGGAGAGGTGGCTTGTCATCTTGTCATTCTTTCAGGCTCTTATCAGATCCGACAGCCTATATCTGGCCTTGACGTGTTCCTTCAGTGCCATTATCTGACCATTCATTTCTCCGGGACTGTGGATGTCATCTCTCAGTTTGACGCAAACTATCCTCCTCAAGACCTTCCTATCATCTTCTGGCACCAGGTTTGTTGTGACATTTGAGTTGCATGATAGCTCCCTGAACGGTTTCCTTTTTACTGCAATTTTCTCAAGCTCTTCACCTCCGCGCAACTCCTGCTGATCCAAATTGTATGTTCCTGAGGAGGGATCCGTCTGTAGCTCATCTTATCTTCTGCCAATATCATGCATAGACTATCTTGGTCATCGCTGCTCTTCTCTGAGTCTTCATCCCATTCTTCACAATCCCCGGACAATTTTTCTTCTTCAGCATCTTCTGCAGTGGGCCACTCCGCGGACACTTGACTCAGTGCAAGGTGTTCAGCCTTCTCCTTGAATGCCACCTTCTTCTTCCTAACCATAGTCCGCTTAAGTATGTCTTCAGGGATTCTCTCAACCAATGACTGCACGACTTCTTTTCCATCAGAATTCTTTTTTTTTTCAAGCAGTCCTCGCTACCATCCGCATCATTTCTTCTCAATATCGTGACTTCTGGTTCCTCTTTACCCTTTTCTTCGACCACGGGTTTATCGTCTGCCAGTTTCTCGAGTAATCTCACCAAGTCATCAGCTATCTCTGCCCTTCCCGTTTCTACTCGGTTGAGATCATAGCCTTTTGCCTTGAGTGTCTCCCTCACAATTTTCGACTTGAGCGTTATCTCCATTGGCATCCCTTGGGTTCTTTTCAAGATTGTTTTCTCTGGACACTCCTTTGGTAATTCGGGGTGATCTTCTATAGGTTTGCCAGACTTGTCGAGCCATCTCGTGAGTGGAAGATTATCATACGTTTCCTTATCCATGAAGGAGAAGTCATCTTTGATTTCTGGCCTATCTGTCTCCCTCTGTTCCTGTCTTTCGTAGAACTCCGTCTTCTTACTCAAGTTATCGGCATTTTGATGTTTGTCTCTTGTCCTATGCTCAATTATCATGTTGTATTCATCCAGGCGAACAAAGCATCTCCCAATGTAGCTCTGATCCATTGAGTAAGTTTTCAACCAGCTGAGTGCCCTGTTGACGACTCGTAAGTTGAACAGCTCGCTACCTAGGTATGCCCTGCATTTTTCGACAAAGAAAACCACCGCGAACATCTCTGCTTTAGGCGCCCCGTACTTCATCTTCGTATCACTCAAGACTTTACTCCCGTATGCTATTGATCTCAAAACTGTCTTCCCATCTCATTCCTGTTCTTGATGGACAATGCCAAAAATCGCTACTACCGAAGCATCCGTAGTCCAGCAAGTACATTCCTTTTTCCGTTGGCATCCCTAGCACCGGTGCTTCACAAAACTCCTTCTTCATTCTCTGGAATGACTCTCCTGCTGCATTTGTCCACGTGAATTTCTTGCCTTTGTGCCTCATTAGTTGTTACATCGGGTACACTTTGTCCGCATAGCCCTTAAATAACTCCCTGATAGTTCGCAAAACCCAAGAAGCTCATTAGTTGATGTTCCGTTTTTGTCGATTTCCAGGTCAGAACCGCTGCTACTGTATTTGGGTCTGGTCTGATGCCATGTCTATCCACCATCCTCCCCAGGTATTTAATCGAGTCCTTGAAAATTTCGCACTTCGATGGTTTGCATTTTAGTCCCGGTCTCTTCTTGCAGGCGAACACCTCGTCGAGTCGCTCGATATGGTCCTTTAGTGTCGGCGTCGCAATTACCAAGTCAACCACGTAGCACATTGCCAGGTTGCCGTATTTCTTCGTTACACCTATCAATGCGTGTGCCATCAATAGTTAAAACGTAACCGGGGCGTTGCAAAGACCAAAGGGCATCCTTTTCCATTGAAACAGTCCCAGCTCGCAGGCAAACCCTGTTTTGTTCCTGTCTTGCTTCCTCAGTGGAACCTGCCAAAAAGCTGATCCTAAATCAAGAGTCGTAAAAAAATTTTGCGTCCCCTAACTTTGAGAGGCTCTCATCACTTCTAGGTATGGGATAGGCATCTTTCACCGTGACGGAGTTCAGATATCGAAAGTGACAACAAAACCTTAATTGGTCGCCTTTCTTCTTAGCCATCACTACTCCCCACGCCCACAGTGATTTGGATGGTTCTATCATATGATACTCTAGTAAGGTTTCTATCTCTTTTCTACATGCATCCAATTTGTGTGGGGTCATGCGCCTCGCATCCTCCCTGTGCGGTACCGCCAACTCTTCCAGCTCTATTTCATCTTCAACAAAATTACAATCTCCAATGTCTGCCTTATGTTTCGAAAAAATGTCCTCATTCTGCTCTAGTACGTCCTTGATGGCTTCGAGCTGTTCGTCCGTTACTTTGCCCCTTAAGTGCTCTATTTGTGGCAAAACCGGTTTATCCATTTCCATTTCCTCTACAGTGGGTTTTTCTCGGAAATTCGAACAGCTCGAAAGTCCATCGTCCGTCTCTGACTTAAGTGATTTCACAAGACCTGATGAATCTTTTATTCTCTTTAATCTTCACAAGATACAAATCTTGTCCCTATGCATCGGACAATCAAGAACTTCATTTTCTTTTACATTTTCAGTCAGTTCATATCGGGTTTTCACAGGTAAAGCGTATCCCAGTTCCCTACCCTGCTGGATTGTGATGGGTATATCAAGAGTATTCAACGAGACACTAACGCAGAGACCGCTCTTGGTTATCGAGAAGGATCTTCCTAAAACAGCAGCACTTTGACTTTTTGGATTTGGGACTATGCATACTTGCTTGTTGCCACTTAGTTCACTATAATTTTTCATCTGCAAGCTTACAATTGCCACCACTTGGTTTGCTTTCAGCTTCACCCTCCTTCTCAAGAATACCGGTTATATAATCTCATTTGCCATTTTTAAATTTACCGGTTTAATAACGTACTTCCTTTCCGGGTTCTGAATCCTGAACATGGCATTGTTCAGATCAATTGTTACGTCAAAAGTTTCTGATGAAGTCTCTGCCTAAAATGAATTCGTCAGACTCAACTAGGTTTTCCACCACAAGAAATCTCATTCAAGGGTTGCGTTCCCCCAAGTTTAGAGCAATTATTGGTCTCCTGCCTAGTACCCGCAGCGCCCTTTTGTTTGCAGCTGATAGCCGTATTCTCGAGTCTATCAAATCGTCTTTGTCGAAGCCCATTCGCTCCCAAGTTTCGATTGGTATAACGCTCAAGACCGCTCCCGTTTGTAGTAACCCGCGCAACAGAGTCTTCTTGCGGGTTATGTCAAGCATGTGTGCTTATACAGCTGCTTCCGTACCGATAGCTTCTTCCAACATGGCGCAGTGTCCAATCGATCTCACTTTCAGTTCTTCTCTGCCCACGTAGATCTGTCCGGCTTGGTCTTCGTCACATGTTATCATAGTCTTCGTGTAAATGTTTAGTCCATCTATGTTTAACATCACCTCATGTGGACAATAAGGCTCCGTGTATCTGTTTTCGACGCGGACTGACTTGCTGTCGCTTCTTGTGAGTAGTGACCTCACAGCTCTAGAAATTGTCCGTGGACTTATTGCACTTAAGTAATCTGGGTACACATCAATGTGCATTATCGTCTGATCGCTTGGCTCACTCAGGTTTCTCGTTACTTCGTGGCCCCCCACAGTGATTATCGACATTATTCTAGCTCCGATTTTTGTTATTCCGAATGATTTTCCCGTCACCATTTTTAGAGTGTTGCAATTTCCACTCCTTGTCGCTCCCGTCTCAGCCCTGGTACTGGCACCGGCCTACACAATGTCTCATTCAACTTCTGCCTTTCGATCTCCTGCTTCAGTCTTTGCTCGATCTCTTTCGTAGCTAGGTCCTGTTTCACTTTGTTGATAGCCTCCGCAGCTGGTTTCTCATAGTTTATTGCCAGAGAATTCCTGGCATCAGTTTCTATGGCATTTTTGACTTGCGTTACAGCCTTCACCGTTTTTAACGGTAATTCTGCATTCGGTGCCTTCGAGTTTTCCGTGTCAAATTCAGCTTGCCTCTTTCTCGTGTTCTGTACCGCAGCTAATGCTAGCTTGTGCTTGGGTGGTTTTGGTTCTTCACTGCTTCCCAAAACAACGGTCAATCATTCCTGAAGTGGCCTTCTTGATTGCAGAAGAATCACTTTGCACCAATTTTGATGATCAAGCCACTATAGAACTCATGTTCCTCCGTCTGGCTCATATCTTCTTCATCCGGCGCATATCCCAGACTCTTCACGCCTTGTTTGTACGTCGTGCAATCCGCCACATGATGGTCCGCTGATCCGCAATTTGCGCATGACCTGCGTTTGTCTATATCATCTCTAGGCTTGCACCACAACGCCCTCTGTGGTTGACTTCCTCCCTGCATGTTTCTATTTTCTGATTAGGGATACTTCTTCGGTTTCATTAACTTGTACTCCCTTGACTCTTGTCTCATCTATTCCGGAGTCGGTGCATTATCTTTCGACAGTGTATAGTACGTTGCCAACACTGTTCTCAAATTGTCATTTTTTGCCCCATCGATAAACTTTGAGGCGATGCTGAAGTTCCTTCTGTTTGTTGATTCTTCAGGATCACTCCTTCTTCTCAAGCTCTCAAGATCATCCAGGAACTAATCGATTGATTCATCGTCCCTCTGTCTTCTCTTTTGAAAGCTCATCATAGCTTGGTGGCCCTTCATTCCTGATACGAATCGGTTCAACAAAATCTCGAAGATCTTGTCCGCAGTATCACGTTCCTCTTCTTTCTTTGCAACTACACATTTTAACGCTGTGCCTTCTAAGTTGCTCAGTATTGCCGTGCAGGCCTGTCTCTCGTCATTCAAGTTGTCTTGTTCCAAATGTAGTCTCATGACTTCTACCCATGTCGATGCATCCATCTCAGTCGTCTTTAAATTCCTTTGGTTTCTTGAAGGTTTTCCTGGATTTGCCACTTCCTCTTTCACTCGAGTCAGTGTTCCTTGTAGTGTACGCTTCCAGTGTCCTATTCATCATTTCCCAGGTGTTAGTCCACGTCATGGCATCGGCTCCTACATTGTTGCTCGATGTGGAATCCGCTGGACCATTTGTCGTATTTGGGGTTCCCCTCTTCATAATTGTCTTGCCCCCGTGGTCCTATGATCGCTGCACCCCGGTGTAACGGTGTGGACTCCCGCTTGTTCCGTTGTGGTTCTACAAAATTGACTCTTTTGCCTTGCATTCTGTCTGTTGCCAGCTTGTCTTGTGCTGTAGAGATTCTCAAGAGAGCATCTAGTTTGGGTGTATGGCACAAGATTTTTGCTCAGTGTGTCTATTCTCGTCTCCAGAGAACTTGTTGTTCACCGTGTCATATCGTTGCTTCATTTCTTGCATGTCCTTTTTGAGATTTTTCTCGCGCTCTTTGTCAGTAGCCTCTACCTTGTCTGACATCTGCAGCAGCTTCTCCTCCGTCGCCCTCGCCAGGCTGAAGTAATTATCTAGGTTCTCGTTCTTGTTGTATCATATTTCCTTTTTTAGTACTTGTCGATCCTCTTCACTGCATATCAGTTTTTTGTCGATTTGATCCAACTTCGCCATCAAATCGCCCAGCTAGAGAGAGGTTGTTTTTTCGTGGCTAGCACATGCCCCATGTTTGATTTGCTCATTGTTTTGAATGGCCTCTGTTGTTATCGTGGAAACTGTTCTAAACGTTTTGCCTTTCTCGGCCGTTGGTTCTACCTCTTCTTTATCTCTTGGTTTCATTCAGACCATTATTGTGATCCTCTCTGTGAATGAAGTTCTTTTTGTTTGAGAATCATCTTTTATTATTTCCGGCGTGTTGCTTGTTGTGTCCTCCACGGTGTCAATTGGCGAGAACTCCATCGTCTTCTTTTCTTGTTCTTCCGCATTTGGCATCGGCGTTGACTCCGTTGTTTTCCTTTCCACCTCATCAACACTCTGATCTGGTGTCTCAAGATCAATTTCTATAGCAGGTACCGTCCGTCCCTCCACAGCGCTTACTTTCGTCTTGCTCTCCTTTGCGCTTCATGTGTTGACCATGCTCACTGAAAAGTTCTTTCTCATTATTTTTTGGTCCGACGGCGTTGGTTTCCGTTGCGACGAGTTATGATTTGTCTTTCAAGCTAGAACTCTTTTTTTCTGCTATTGGTACCCTACTTCTCCTCATGGTTTTTATTTACAATTTTCTCTATTATTAATATTAATCTTTACAAGATTCTTTTCTAAGCATAAAAATTCTAAAAGGTATTCCTAATTCTATTAAGAAAAAATCTTTCAATACGTGATCTTAATAGAGCGTATTTTTTGTGGTTTAATCGTTCTGACCGGTCCTTTGTACTTTTACTTAAGTGTTACAAGAATTCTTGATACTGTCCCTAGACTTTTCCGTACTGTCCCAAGACTTTTTCGTACTGTCCCAAGACTTCTTCGCACTGTCCCAAGACTTCTTGGTACCGTCCCAAGACTTTTCCGTACTGTCCCAAGGCTTCTTCGTACTGTCCCAAGACTTTTCTGTACTGTCCCAAGACTTGTCTGTACTGTCCCAAGACTTCTTCGTACTGTCCCAAGACTTTTCGGTACTGTCCCAAGACTTTTCCGTACTGTCCTAAGACTTTTCGGCACTGTCCCAAGACTTTTCCGCACTGTCCTAAGACTTCTTGGTATTGTCCCAAGACTTCTTGGTACCGTCCCAAGACTTTTCCGTGTCGTCCCAAGACTTTTCCGCCCAAGTGTTGGGACAATCGGATCTCTTCTTCTTCGTTGTTGGGACTCTTGAACCACTATCCCTGGTACCACCATTTGAGCTCTAGTATAAAAATTTTCCCAAAAGCCAACCTTATTGGCCAAAATTTTCAATTACTAAATCCCTGTATTTAGCTCCCTTGATTAATCTGATGCAAGTTGAAACCCAACTTGTTCGCAGGTGTCTTTTGATCACCTGTTTGTTCAAAACCGATAAAATTGGTACCGAAAACATAAAAACTTCAACGAGAAAAATGATTAAAACAGAAAGATGGAGCCATTTAAAATTCAAAGGTGATTAATGTCGTCCTTTTGTGAAAAAATGTCTGGTACCTGAATGTCACGCGTTTTCCTCCCCCCTACTAACGTTCTTATGGGTTATTTTCCTTCCGGTTTACAAAAACTGTCTATTTCCGTTCTCCCCACCCGATCTGACCAGGGTACCTACCTTAATTCGATCTTAAATTTGGATATCTTTTCTTCATAATTCACGTGTGTAAGATTCTAATGTAACTAAATCAATGATGTCGATTGATTAGTTACTTTTGTGTGTCCCCCCTTTTTACAATTTGCAGCCGCCAACCTCTAACTTAACCAGCCCCCTTTCAACCTCCCCCTATTTAGCCCCACGAAATAATAAGAGAGTAGAGCTGTCTTATCCCGAAACAGGAAAAGAGAGAACAGACTTGAGAAAGGACAACTATTCGAACAAACTGGAGTGAGCCTTCAATGGAAAGGCTGGCAGTTTGAATGTCCCGATGGTACATACAAAACTTGAATTCTAGAGACAGGACTTACTCCTGTTGTTAAAACTAATTAGCATCAAACTTATTTAGTTATATTATCCAATTCTCGAGTTGCTTAGCCGAAAATTACCTTAAGCGCGATTGGCGCTAAGTCTCTTGAGAGAAAACTGTAGAACCTGTTTCCAGGCTCTGCTTGAGTAAAAACGTATCCTCAAAACAGTGGGAATCCGCATAACCAATTTTACACTTATCTCCTATAATGTAATGTGGATTTTAAAGGACCCGTTTGACCAGACAGAACACCCCTGTCTGTCCTACTCTGGCTGTTCTGATTCCCTGCTGTTTGTCTCCTTAGCGTGCCCCGCACCACTCACCAAAACCACTTTCACACTTGAGTGGTCACCTTTTCCAGTCAAGTCTCCCAGTGGTCCGTCGACTGACCAAACAGAACACCCCTGTGTGCCTTCTCTGTTCGGTCCCGTTGGTGCTGCATGTCTCTTTGTCGTGTCCAGCACTTGTCGGGTTCCCTTCCTGTGAACCACTTTCCTACTTGGCTGGTCACCTTTTCCAGTCAAGTCACCTAGTGGTCCAGCTAAGTTGCAAGCTATCTGAAATCCCTTGACAACGCCCCACACTCGGACACCTTTTTAAATTGCTGAATTGATCGAAACAATCGGTCTTATGAAAACAGTATGGGTTTACTATTTAGATAATATAGAATCTTGATCCAACTAATCTGGTGTCAAAGTTACTGTCCTTTTTTTTAATGGTTTTTGTTCCTTTTTCTATTCTCTTTCGGTTTTTGTTTCGCTTTTTGTCTTTTTTACTCGTTTTTTGTCCCCCTAGTTACCCCCCCCCCCCCTTACTCGGTTAGCTAGGTCTCGTTCAAAGAGCGTACCAGGAAGTTTTCTTGAGTAAACTGGAAGGTTTACACGTTCCCGCTGAACCGTACCATCGGTACTCTAGAATGGGCATGTAGCACGGAGCTGTGGGTTTGACTCCGTAGTCATGATGTCGTAAAAACACCCAGAAGCGCCATAAAAACACTATGTAACAGTCGCCTACTTACGTCACATATGAGGTTAAAGAAAAATAGGCCCTGTAACCATTGGCTCAATAGTCAGGGACACTATCTCTTGTGTTTTTCTACCTTGAACGGTCGGAGCCAATTCGGTTCACTAGCGACATGAGACTAAAACCCTCGTTACAGCTTAAAGGCCACTACCAAAATACACCCCCACTCTAGAAAATAAGAACTTCCCCATACTTAGGCCCCAAAACACTCAAAATACGCAAACGCCGTTAAAAACAGGGTCGGAACATTCCCCTTTAGTTGCTTTTTATTAGACAGTGGAACGTTGATCCATTTCAGATGGATCAACCTACAACTCTCCCTACCTCAACATAACAAGTATAAAACACACTCAAGAAAACTAAATTGGGTACTCACATACCAGCACACTCGAGAATTGGAGTAACTAAATTAATCAGCAACTCTAGCATTAAAGGGAATTAAGTTTTAACTCGAGATGTTTGTAATTAATGAATTCCAGCAAAGGAAATGAGTTTTAACTTGAGAATTGAGTTTTTGGTGCTAGAGACTTCGGTTGTCCACCTTTCCACCGACGGTTCACTCTGGTCCACTTCTAATTAATATTTTCTTCTTTCGTAATCATTCTGTCTCCTATTTCAGGATATGATAGCTCTAGTCTAGTATGGTAATATATCTGGAAATTGCGAATAGCAATTTCCCGCTGTTTTTTCGATTACTTTCCCGCAATTTCAGTTCGGTTGTTCTGATCTTATACTTCTGAGATTTTCAGTTGTCGCGAGAAAATTGAGCATGACATGCTCAATTCGAATTTTTGAAAAAATCCATTTCACCCCAAAATCACGTTGCTCGTATCGCTCAAGGTCAAACTTCCAAATATGACCGACTAGCACATAAAACTGGACCCTCCCGATTTGTCTCATTGTTCGAAGAACGTCGCTAATCCATTAAAATCATCAATCTTCCAGGTTAGATGTTCTTTTTCTGATCGATAAAATTTCGAATACGAAACTGCTTCTTCGTACATTCTGGTCGAATGTCACAAAAGTCTATCAAATAACCACAATTTTCTGGATTCCACCACAGTTGGTTGTTCTGGTGAGTACTTTGACGTGTTTGATCGTTGTTTTTGACTGCTGCCGAAAAAAAGTGGCACAGAATTTTTGGTGATTTTGTGAATGTCTTGAAGGATGCTTTGAATTGGATCCAATTTTAGAGCTATACTGAAAATGGCTGATTTAAACTCCGCTAGATGCTCTCCATTTAAAAGTGCTTAAAAGTTCTTGAGAAGGCTTCGCTTTTTGTGATAACATTGCTTGCTTCTGAGACACTTTTCACTGTTATAACTATTGTTTTGAGCTGCTGGGTTGTTACCAATGCTCTGTATGCAGTCATCGCAGTATCAACGCAAATTAGCCGAAAAATTAGGTGAAAAAAGACAAGAAAGCTACCCAGAAACGATAAACTACAAAAGAACTAAAATAAGCTTCGCGCTACTGAGGAGCTCTATTCTTTGTATAAGGGGGTGCAGATCGATGTGCAAAATTCAGTTTATTGACAACTCTATAAGCGCTATTGTCGAGGAAAGACGGCTAAGGTAAATTAACATTACGAAGATTCATAAATGACTTCCTTGATAAAATGATCCAGTTTGCTGATAAATATGCATTTTTATAACGCTGGTATGGCCCTATCCAGCTTGTGCACTTACCATAACTAAACGGAAGGGCCCGTTTTATAATTTAGTTTTATCAACGTGAATTTGGAGTTGCTTTAAGAACATCAAATTGTTTGGTGTTAATGTTCACAGTTCGCATGGTGCCAAATGGGGTTTGGACAACAGTCGCAACCAATTGATATTTCCCCACCCAGGGTACAGAACCCCACTGAACATTTTCCACATGTTTCGGCAGGTTCATCTTTCTTGTTGGAGTTGTTTTGTCCACTGCGTCTTCGATCTCCTTTCTTCCTCGTCTGTAACATTCGCCCGGAAGATACATATCGACGGAAAATAAAACTAAGTCCTAAGACGACTGGCTAGCGTCTAAACAGAGCCTTACATGCTTTTAACCGTCTCTACCAAGCCAGTACTCTCGGTGGTCTCTCTAACATCGGGTCGACAAAAACGTTACTGTTCTCCGGCTTCGACCAGAACGCTCAAATTAAATAGATTACATGCAAATTGTGAGCTCATGGCTGGGTCTCAGTATCCCTAGACCACGAGGTCACTCCTAAAAACAGGGCTACTACTATTTATTGAATTATTATTGTTTTTGTTCAGTAGATAAAAATCATCATCTCCATCGAAGATGGATCAACCCTTTCCCCCAACTCCTAGCTTCTTATCCTTACCAAAATGAATTCAGATGTTAACTAAATTCAAATCAGGACATGACAGGGAAGCTAAAAGTTCATATAAGTTAATAAAAAGTTTCAGTCCCGAGACCCTTCCGAGTTCTTGAATCCACTGAATCAAGCACGTTAAGCTTGATTTCTCCGTAACCCGGAAGGCTGTCTTCCACCCTTCACCGTTGTTCGCAACGGCCTTGAAATTATTGTAGCGGCACAATAGTTGAAACTTGGAACGTTCTCTGTTAACTCCGCGATTTGTTGTCGTTTTTTAATCACAATTTTTGTTGTTATCGCAATCGCAACTAATGTTGTTGTGTTTTTCTTCGACTTTTTTGCCAAAATGGCCATTTCTGACGTTTCTCAGAATTATAACGTCATACTTCGATTTTTTTAAATTTCAAAATACCAGAATATCTTGGCCTTCACCGTTTGACCAATCGTCACAAAAACGTCGTTAATCGCTTAAAACTGTCATCTCGGAAATTTCGAATATGCTGACCCTGCATTTTTGTCCATTCTGGTCGAATGTCACATACTCCCCTGACAGTCCGGTCAATGTCCTCATTGAATCTCGCAATGTTCGTAAAATTGGCACAGTGTCATCGAACAGAATTTTCAAAATGCACGAAATTACTTTTATCCGCGTCATATCGACTCACTGCAGAGTATAAATGGCATCATACTACATCACTATAGCCTTCCAATTCTTTCAATAATCTGCGCACTGAGGATATGCCCTAAGATAAAAACATCTTTTCTGACTTCCAATGTCAATGTCCTGATTAAAAACTTTTTCTCTTAGATTTAAAAGGTGTTGGTTTGGAGGACAGTCCTGCCAACCAACAAGCTAAAATTGTCCTACTATGTCCCTTCCCTTCGGAAATCTTGCTTGTTTATTGTCCTGAATATTAAAACTGAGAAACTCTGTGGTTAGAAAGAACAATGCAACAATCTCCCTCTTCAAGAGATAACCCAAGTCTTTCATGTCACCACAAAGTGATCAGTCGCCCTAAGTGATTAAAAACAATCATGCAGGCTGGAATATTCAAATACACTCTTCACTCAAGCCTTTCTTAATAAATAGTAAGTGTCTCTGAAGCCACTTCACTAAAAATCAGAATGCAAATTCATAAATGCAACAAATTCGTTAATGTTCAAAACTCAACTAAATGTTTCAGTTTTCAATTACAACTTGGTTGCTTGGTTTCTCACTTGAATTTTTTTTTACACACATAAAACAATTCTGAGTTTTAACTTTTCTTCATCGCTCCCTTGTTTTCTTCTTTTTTGTCGTTTAGAAGTTCTAAAACTTCTAAATTCTTCTAATTCTCTTTCTTTTTGCCTCTTGTTTTCTCGACCATCTGTCAATGTTCCATATCCTCCTCCTGTGATACTGACTCTGCACCTTCAGTCTCTGTGTCCTGCAATACATCGTTAGCTATTCTGACGCTGTTGGAAGCAGTCCTCCAACACTTCTGCTCTTCTACCCTCTGTTTGCAACAGGGTAGGGGATCCTTGTTAGATTCTCTATTCCTGCAGAATCTGTTGTGGAGACACAACGTAACATTTCTCTCCAAATCTTCCTTCAACATCTCCTCCTTTTCTTTTCCACTACGTTTACTTGTCCTTGAAATTCATTTCACAGCGGTGGTCACTGCATTCCGATGAGTCACGAAAATTCGCTTGAAGGCTCCCGCTCCAATGTCCAGCTGATATCCACTGTACACTCTGCCGTGCTTCGACATATGCTTCTTAGCATATTCGTACAACCATGCAGTCATGTTAGCTCTGAACCATGGCATCAATCGTCTTCTTGCCCATATCTTCTTGACTTCCATCGGAATGTTCAGAATCTTGCACATTGTCTCAAAAAGATCTAGATCTTTTAGACAATCCAATCTCTGCAACTGTTCTCTCGTCTGTGCTTCCTGTCTATTGTTTTCTTTCACATGAGCCTCCAGCCATCGTATCGCCATCATAACTCCACTATCACTATAGTGGAGTTATGATGGCGTGGAGTTATCACTATCGCCATCGTATCGCCACTATCACTATTGTTATGGGCTGTGATGAGTCTGGTAAACCCATGGAGAGCAGCTCTCCAGAGTCCCAGATCAACATCAGGTTACTAGGCTTGGGATACCACCAAGTCTGCAACAAGCAGTGGCAGGGAAACTCGTCATGTGTCAACATGATGCTCCTCCAATTACGTTTTCCCGAAGCTTCCAGTAATGGTTCCACTTCCATCATCACTCGGTGGACTTCATCATTTTCGTCTACTGTATTGTAATCTGTAACAGTTGATCCTCTCTGTTTCTGTCTCTCAAAGTCACTGAAGTTCCCGCTCACGTATCCCATGAACTTCTTTCAAAGTATCGATTCCAACTCTTCCTTGGTTCTCTCTGGAACTGCTGAGAACATCTTACATAGCAACTTGTAAGTTTTCTCGGACATTCGAAGGCTTGATCCACGATCGTTCTCGTACTCTTTACATCCACAGCTACGAAATGTACCGGGTATCAGCTCTTGCACATTGGAGCCAATGTCGCACCCACCAAATATCGTGCTCCTGATGGTCTACAATAAGTCTCACTGTGTCTGATGTTCATTTCCGTCTCGATCGCTTCCCTCCATTTTTCTATGTTCTTTTGCTCAGTTTGCAGAACTCCTGGGAACACCCCTACACTGATGGCTGTGACCATCTCATGTTTCTGTCCTAGATTCAATAGTTACTCTAAAGAGCTAAACATGCTGTAGAATCCTAGTGCAGTCACTAGATTCACCTCGGTCCCTCCATGACAATCCGCTATCAGTTCCGTTTCCGTTCTTGCTTTCATCACAACGTTTCCAAACAATAACGTCAATTGCTTGTGTTGCTTCTCTAGGGTCTTCACACAGTCCAGACCTCCACAAACATGACCCTCCAGTCCACACACTTCCGCCAGACAGCTACCAGGTTTGACCCAGTCTTCTGGTCCCCAGCCAGGCAACTCCACTTTATCTTCACCGTTGCTTCTAGAGGCCGTTGTCATCACATTATATATGATGTTAAGGTCACGCAGGTTACAGTCTGCATTCAGTTCCCTCTGCACGTCTTGTGTCGCTCGTAGTATCGAGTCAGCGTTGGGACTAGGACACCATGATGGCCTCATCAATTCCCACAGTACCATCAAGCTCGTTCTCAGCAATTCATCTGAGAATCCCAACCCAAACTCCACTCTTTTGTCGGATTTTGGTACGGAAGGTAAAGTCGCCTCTTCTTCCAAGATCAATCCCATTTTATTCTGAGGATTGGTAGCGCTCTTAATCGTCACAATTCTCGACATCCAGAATCTCAGCAACACTGCCTGCTCGTAATCGAAGAAACAATCGCGTATGTCTTCACTCAGGAACGGGTTATACGCTATCCCTATGACTTCGGATACGTAGCTGTACGACTTCTTCTTAATTGGTCCACAGTATTCACTGGACTTCGGCAGTGCCCCCATAGATTCTTTAGTGAGTCTCAGCTCCTTGTTTGAGAATCTCCTGATTTCGTCCATCTTTCTCATGGGCTCTAACTCCTCGGGTTCTTTCATATTCACTCTCATCGGTTTGCTTTGATGCATATCCAGCAGTGCTAGCAAGAGTACGGCCTTTGCTCGCTCATCACTCTCCCTCAGCATCTTGACACAGGTGTTCAATGCTGGTGCTGAGATCTGTTCTATCATGAATCGAATGAAACAGAGAGCGTCTCTCCGTTTCGCACACGCTACTGCTGCTCCCTCTTGGATCATCAGATCCCTCAGGTTCGTCATAAGGAAAACCTTTTCTTCTTTTGACCTCTTCCTTTCTTCCGAATCGTACTCCTTGCGAGTCAGTCCCATCAGGCACCAGGCAAACCTCAGTTGTAACTCTGTTCTTACGTAAGATACTGCCATGAGAGCGTGTATTCTTGGCGCAGTCCTCATTTTTTCTCCGAAGTACCGTAACACTACTGCTTTCCATGGAAGGCTCACCAACTGCTCTGTCGATTCTGCCTGTATCTCAGACGACGCCAAAGTCCCGTACGCCTTCTGCTTGAGGGTGGTGCCTTGCAACATTTCCTCCAGATAACATTCCATGTCACTCTTGTCTTCCAAAGCCATCACATACCCTCTAGCCGAGTTTCGGTACTCCAACATCTCCATGTATCCACCGGCGGGTTCATCTATTGTCACTGCCTCCGATACTGTCAGTAGGTTGTATTCTACTGGTACTAGTTCTCCTGCGAGATTTCCCTTTCCGTGATTCATGGGAGATGGCTTATAGACTCTCATTGTGCTCTCTCCACATTGGCTGAGTATTTCCATTTCTAAGGTTGCTCCAGTCAGAATGCGGTCACTTCTTTTGAATTTATAAACTAATAACTTTATTCCCGCCATGAGAATGGGTGGCACCATCGCTATATCAGTCAACATCTTATCCGTGCCAGACAATTGATAATCACCTTGTCCCAAATCCATGACCTCTTCGACTCGCTTTCTCTTTGCTGAATTAACAGCCTTCACCGATATCTCCGAATCCACTTTCGTCTTTCCTACTCTTCGCGGCATCACTCTGCTGCCTAACTTCATTTTCATTTCGTTGATCTTATCAATCACCAACTTCGATCGCATCCTCCCTTTCCTGGTTCTTGCGGATACACCACCTCTCCTTTATCGTCCTGCGGCGTCATCTTGATGGGAGAGTTCGCTTCACTTTCGTCAGTGGCTGAGTCAATCAACAACTCACTCAATCTCCCTTCACACTCATCAAGCTTGTCAAGGACTTCCCGCATCAATGGTCGGTTGAGACCTGTTTTCAGAATGGACTGGGTCCCATAGCTCTGAAGTACTGTGCAGACTTCTTCCATGAACGCCACTCTGTCCAATTTGCATCCCGTCCTACTCTCATGATCTCGGTGATGTACTTCCCATTCTTCTTCGGGCAACGTTCCCAAGAAAGGTACTCTGGTTGAGCCCTCTATTCTTCTTCTTCTAGGCGATTCCATGAGGATTTTTTGCTCGTTATTTCTTGAATTGCCAGGAGAGCCGCTCTCCGGCAAATTCCGTTTCATTTCCATGAAGGCTGACGGAGATTCAGGTGTCGAAATGCCTTCATCCGCTGGCTCATTCATCTCCAGTGTATCCGCGTCGTTCTCGAGATTACTGAAGATATTGAAGTCCAGGCTGGATACTCCTCCTGTCGATGCTCTGTCGTCTTGCCCACCAGCTTGATCTGCAACTTGTTGCATGGGCTCTTCCGTTTGACGGCTTCCTCCCTGTCCGTCATCTCCTTCTGACATATCTTTCTTTGAACTCGAGGGTCCTTATTCATCATTGTCGGTTCCTTCCGGAAATTTCGGTGTGATCAATGTACCGGCTGATCTATCTTCCTCTTCTCCATCATAGATCACTTTAGTTTCTTCACAGCCAAAGGGTGCTAGGAAAGTTCTCGTTCGCAGCGTTCCTACTACCTTCAACTCCGGTTTTACACTAGTCAGGATCAAGGAGGCCTCAGGCAGCTCGTTCCTGCCTCTCATTTTTATAGGCGCCAAGCCTAATCCCGCCCATTCTTCATCAAATCTTCCAGGCTTGGGAGTCGCGGCGTTGCTTATTCGCCTTCTCGTCGCCTGATCCGTATAGGCGAATCGTGTGTACTGTAACACAGCGGCATTTCTGCCCACAAAGTATGTGTCCATCGTGGCTTCGAGTTTCCCTACTCTCTTTTCATTGGTTTCGAATGCTCTTAACCTAGGAGTTTGTACCACGGAGACTGCTCCGAGTAACATCCTTCTTATCAAAGGGATTTCGGAATTGCCTCCGGCAGCTTCTCGTAATCACCCCAGTCCTTCGTCCCTTCTCTCACTTTATGATATGCCGCAGTGAGACGAGGCACTCTGGTTATTTCACCATTCGTTTTATTATAGGGTCTCAGATTCCAAAGCTTCTGAAACACTTCGATGTGTCCTCTCTCTACTTCTCCCATGCGATCACGGAAGTGACCGTCAAAATTGATGACTGTCATTTCTGGCTCTGATATTTTCGCAAATAACAGATCTTCACTCATGAGCTCCCGCAATGTGCGCTGCTTACACCAGTTCTGTGCGCTACCGTCCACCGCTGATATGAGGTTCAGGTGCAGCACCGACCTCCTATACACCTCCACTCTAACGTCAGGGAACGCAAACGTGACTGCTGGTCCATAGATCACTGTCACGAACTCCGGGACTCCTCTGATCAGCGCCAAGGGATTGGTTCTTACGGCCGAGCTTAGATCGGTTAACAGGGGCATGCCTCCAACATGTCGTCTAACATCTTCTTCTCTTTCAATAGTCTCATCTTCTCCCCTTCCAAAGCGATTTTGTTGCAAGAGATATTGGATAAGAGTGTGTCTCAAGTCTCTTATCTTATTCCACGAGTCCGTGGATTTCTTCATATCTAAATTCCTCACTCTCTCTCTCTCATCTGCTCTGGGCAACGTGTCAATTTCATTAATCCTCCCAAGTTTCCGTGGGTAATCGCAATCAATGTCAGAAGTCCATCTAACCGCAGGTTCTGGATTCCTTCGGTGAGCAGCATCACCGGTCCCTTCACGAAACTCTCTGCTCCAAATGTCACGAACAAGGCTATTAGTTCCACTATTGACACTTCCACTACTGCTTGCAGGAATTCTTTAATTAAGTAATGAGAGACTTTCGGGTAGACTTTTGCCAAGAAGGACGCGGTCCATCCGGCTCCCAACCCTTCCAGCATGCTGTCTGTCCGTTCAAAGCCTTCCTGTCCCTTCACTTCCTGGGTCCAGAAGGTTTCCAGGGTAATCTGACACATTCTGTTTACAAATTCAGCGGTCTTCTCTTCGGCATTTTCCGCCAGGTTCACCTCCCTCAACAAGTAGGCATGGATCTTCGTGATCATCACAGGGCCTTGCTTAAAAGCATCTGCACCCAATGCCACTACTCGAGGATTTAGGTGTAGCCACTGGTTGGCTTCCGGCTTGGTTCTCAAAACCATAGCCTCCAAATGAGCTCTCGTCTCTAGTGAATTTTTCCTTCTCGTGCTTTCACCTGCCCTTTCCATTGCCCGGAACCATAAATCGTTGGACATCGCTACGATCACTCGATGGTCGTCGTCTATTCCCGGTTTCAGTTTGAGCTGTCTACTGAAATTGGACAGTTCCAATCCCAGCAACTCGTCCAACACTAACATGTGTAGCGCATGGTCCTTGAATCCTCTCATCGCGTTCGAGATATCTGACCACACTGCAGGTAGTTCAACCCTGAGTGGCCTCAGGTTCTCCATCTCTATCATGCGATTTGGGGCTGATATGATCACATCATATTTTCTTTCCGAAAGCAAGGTTACGATTGCATATACGAATTTCAGTCCATCCGGGAGACATGCGTACCCCGGGGACAACGCGAACACTATTCTCGGTGTTATCTTATTGAACGACCCTTCCTTCATTGCATCCACCACTTCACCCATCGACTCGAGGATGTCTTTAATCGCTGGCCACACAGCATTCTCTGCCGTTGTAGGATCTCTGAGTCTGCTCAGAAAGCCTCTACTGTGTAGATGGTCATTGATGCCAGCAAACACGATGGTGATTGGGTTCATATCCGCCTGTCTTTGTACCCCTATAGCCATAGATACCGCCTGCAGTAGGTCCAGATCGACCGCTGCCAACATTATGACGTCCGGCCAGAACAGAGACTTGGAAGTATGCACGAACTCTGAATTCGCTACAATCATGATCTTGGCCTTCCTTATTTCTGCTTTGTCATAGGCGGCGAAGATGGTCTCATCTTTCCTTATTGCTTTCAATCCGCCGTATCTTTGGACATCACCATCCTGATTCACTAGCTTTGGGTATATTCTTTCCTTCACATGACCAGGGGGTGCTGTCACTTGCCTGACATCTTCACATGTTGTCCGATCGGCGCTCTCGTCGTCAGAAATCTTCCTGGTCTTTCTTCTCGATTCCCCTCATCATGATTCAATCTCACATCTTGCAATGGTCTCGCATTCACCGGTCCCATTGTGTTATTAGGGGGCAGTCCCTCTAGATCAGCAAATCTCCAGGCTGTTGTGGAATTGAAATTTATATTCGCGGCTATCAGCCAGTCTACGCCTGTTATCGAGTACAGCCTGCTTGCGGACAGCCTCGCTCCATTCAGCATCCTCCTTGCATCTTCGATGAAGCTCACCCTCTGGAGATCCAGCTTCATTAGCTCGTCTTTGTTTCCACGCCAGGGAGACGGTACGGGTCTTGACCACATCAACGAGCCTCTGCCCGGGCGTCTCTCCTCTCGACTGGTACTTGTCGTCTCCGATCTCGTGTCCGATCTAGACGTGCTGGTTGTCTCTTCGATTGGGTTAACAGGTCCTATTCTTCTTCTCGGATGGATTGTCCTACTCACCGGCGCTTGAGCTCTGTTGCCTGTAGTTCGTGACGGCCGGGACCGTCCCCAAGCGTGTTTCCAGGCTAGGAGGCACAAGGGTCGTACTCATCGCGTCACTCGCTGTTCTTTCTTCCTTCAGCACTCCTGTATCGAAGAGTTCCGCCTCTAGTTCATCCAACCGCTCTTGGAAGACTCGATTCAACCAAGCCTGTCCTTCGATGCTATCGAAATGGATGCCGTCCGTGGTCAGTTTAGCCTGATCCATAGCTCTCAACTCATGTTCAATGTCCATGAGGATCATTCTTCCGGCATTCCGACTTGCGAGATTCCTCAAGATATCATTCCACCTGACGACTCCTTCGTTGTGCCTTCTCCCTGCAGCTGTCAAGCTCCTCGCGTTCATTGGCACAGTGCCAACGGTCAGTACCGCGAAATTTAATTTCTGCCAGAGGGAGAAAACAAACACACAATCATTGATTCCCATAGTGCTTCCTGCTCGTCTGAACCTCTGGAGATGTCATTCGTCCCAACCAGGATCATCACATTGGGGATCCTCCCTGGATTCATCAGTTCCACCATTCGATATAACTGGGCTATCGTCGCGCCTCCAAAGGCCATCACCGTGGTGACCCACGAGGTCCTCAAATTCGATAGTACTCTGACCAAGCTGTCTCCCAGTATCAGATGTGATGTCCCCAGTGGTGGTTGCTGCAGCTTTACTGCCGGGCTCCAAGTCGGTCGATTGAGCAAGCTCTCGGATCTGTCTCCGGAACTCCCGTGAAATTGTATTTCAATTGATTGTTCTTTTGTACGTCTATTATGCGAGACACTTTCTTCGCTGGCATCTTCTGTACACTTCTCTCTGGGGCCTTCGAGCTCCCCATGAGTGGCGTCACGTCACTTATCCCCTGTCTGATCACGGTCTGGGAGAGTCGTAATCTTCCGGTGTCACCGATCGTTCCATAGGGTGCAGTCACCCCAGAACCTTGTGTATTCTTATTGGCGACTAGTCGTCCAGCTGTCTCTATCAGCCTCTGCACTGTTTGCTCCACGACTGGATCACCCAAGGTGTCACTAGGGTCCGGGATCGTCACTCGACCTGTTGCTACCGGGAGTCGTGTTTCCGTCGTCTGGCTCATTTCCCGAGGCGTCAAGAGCTCCATCGGGGACTGCCCACGAGGATCACTCCTTGCAGGTATCGCCTTCTCCACGGCGGTTTTCAACGCCATCTGTTCCGATCGTTGTTTGTAGTCCTGCCTCAAGCGCTCCATTTCTTGACCCTGCTTTCTGTTGCAGTCTTCGAACAACTTTTTCCACATATCCCGATCTTCCTCCGTGCTGAGCATGGTCTTTAGCATCTCATCTAGCTCCTTCCTCGTCCTTTCCAGTTCATCCTTCATCCCATCCAGATCTTGCATGGTTTGGTCCGTCTGAACCTTCTGTCCTACTTTCGCCCTATTTCATCCTTCATCCCATCCAGATCTTGCATGGTTTGGTCCGTCTGAACCTTCTGTCCTACTTTCGCCCTATTTGGTGGCACAGCTGCTCTCAGTTGTGAACCAGACGAGGCAGCCTCGCTGTTCATCTCCTGATGCATGGGCTTGGAGGGCATAGGCAGGTTTGGGCTTGAGGGCCTAGGCATTTCACCTGGTTGGTAAGTCCTAGAACTTCCCAATCCAGGCTCGTTCGCCAAGTCACTCCCTGAGAGAGCCCCGTTTCTCCACCTCATCACTCTCATGTTCGGGCGGTCTAATACTCCCCTTTCTCCATATGCTGCCATCAACAGGACTTCCGTGGGGCGGTCCCCACGGTTGTCATGCCCTAACATGTTGATCAGGGCGGTCAGCAACATGACTAACTCTGGGTCCTCCAAAGCGAAGTCTCGTTCCATCAGCCGACGATAGATCGCATCTACCATCGGTCCCACATATGCCTCTGCCAGGTCCATCAATTCATCCAGGTTGAAATTGTCCATACTGTTCTTCAAATTTGATTTGATTCTATTCGATTCCAAGGTTTTGACTCAAGTGAGTAATTAAACGATCAATCAGGATCTAGAAAAGAGGTCACGAATATCACACTTGTCAGTTTCATCTTAATATCCCGTTAAAATTTGCTTAAAAACAGTTCAGATAAAAAGGTATTTATCCTAAAATTTATTAAAATCAATCGGTCTCTAAAATTTTGGAAAGCGACCTAAGATTGGACAGATCTATTCCTAAGATCGTCATTTAGTTGTTCATGGTCACTATCCCCTACTTACCCAAGATCTTAATAACATAACACATAATAATAACATAACACATAACCTACTCATAACACATAACTTAGTCTTCAGGCTATCACTTTTCTACACGTCACTCAGCCTATACTTAAATAATATTTCTTATGCAGATATACTTGTATATTAGTATCAGAGAATATCACGTGTACAAGCGCGTACAGTTCCCTAGGATGCAGTCGTCCTCTGTTCGGATCATACACTGGAAGCGAGAGCTCCTTCACGTCCATTTCCATGAGGAAATCTCTCAACCTAGTCAAGGACAAGACTAGGTTCTCTGGGTCCACGTGCTGCTTCTCCGTCGCCCTCGTCACCAAGAAGCATAGGTCTTTTCCCGGTATTTGTGATGCCGCCGGACGTTAGGCTGCTACGCCCCCTACTCCTGGTCGTTGCTTCCAAAGGAACTCCACGTTTTTGTATTCTCTCTTAAAATCTGCCGCTAAGGCTGTCCTAAAACTCATGTCTGCTGTGATTGCTATCGCACATGTTCTGTTTGTGAGTATGAAATCACTGTCTGTTAATATTATGCTACTTGAATACTCATTTGGTAAGTTAAAATATGACTCAACAACCCTCCCTATGTCAGGTTTCTTATGTTCTTCGCCTGTTTCTGCTTCTAAATCTCCTGTTTCTCTTGCTATTCTCAATTTTTTTCTTATCAGGTTTTCAGTGTGGGTAAGTCCTAACCCCACTCCCCGGACAAAAATATCCTTCGACGTCCCCGTCGATCGCATACCGGATATCAAGTCGAGGTTAGAAGCCGGAATGAGTAGTTGTCCTTCCTGCTTTCACGATCCACGTCTTAAATCGTGACACTGGTTTCTTTGGGGTCTGATGTCATTTCGTTTAACCACTCCAAGACTCGCAGATTTGTGAGATCTTCTTCGCAGGACTCCGATTTCTCCTCGTCGAAATCTACCTCGGGTTTCGACCTGTCCTCGATCCATTCCTGGTTGTGATCATCTACTATGTCGATATCCTGAGAGACTGTTATGCTTTCTAGACCCACCATTTCTTCCACTATCTTTTTCAGATCCATTCTGTCTACTACAAAGTCGTCACCGTAACGGTTGTATTTCTCTCTGGGTCTTCTCCCGTCGCCTTGTCGAGTCTGTATCGTGAACGGGAGATCTGGTTCCAGATTTTTGTGAACCTCCGTCTGTTCGGGATCCTGCCAATCTTCCTCTGCGTAAGGTAAGGTTTCATCATCTGCTTCAATCACCTCGTTCGGACCCAGGTCCAGTGGTGTATTTGTTTCTTACTCTACGACTTCGTTTCCATCGTTCTTCTCCCTGGTGCCAATCTCGTTGACTTCACAAGCAGGATCCATCATCAGATAGTCCCCTTCTTCTATGTATGCGGGTATACACCAATCTTCAGTCGATGGATTGTGTGGCTTGATGTTCTCGTAGTGGGCCGCTCGGATAGTACTCAGTCTATAAAAACGTCCCTCCTGGTGCACTTCTGTAATCATGAAGGGTCCCCTCCACTTCTTTAGGAGCTTTTTTGTCATTTGATTATAACCACTGTCTGTCATGCAGATCTTTTGGTGATCTATCTGCACCACCTCGTTGAATTCAGACGACTCAATCGATTGTAAAGGAAATCGAAATTTCCTTGGATCCTTGACCTGTTGGCATGACAGGCACGCTGTTACCCATTTCTCACATGCCTTTTTCATTCCAGGCCACTCAAAGCGCTTCAGGATCCTTTGATACACTTTGTCGATCCCTTGATGGCCCATCTGATCATGCGACCTGAATAATAGTTCTGTTTGATAGAGTTGCGGCAACACTATCGCGTTATACTTGTATAGGACTTTGTCTTCTTCTCTTCTCTTGCAAGCCGCGATCCCGTCCTTGTTCATATATAATCTCCCCTCCTTCTGCATGAAGTATTTTCTCAGGATCCGATAACTGTCCTCTTGCAGGTCACCTTTGTCTGGTGCACCATTTTCTATCCACTTTTTCAGGTTATTTGTCATGCGGTCATTTCTCTGCGCCCTTAGCAGATCCGAGAGTCTGTATCTCGCCTTTAAATATGTCTTCAGTACCCTCATTTGACAATTCATCTCATTGGGCTGGTGTGTGTCCTCTTCCATCTTTACGCACCAAATCTTTGTCAACGGTTGTGTTTCTTGTTTAAACGGTTGAAGATCAGTCCTGGCTACCTCTTTTTGCGGCAACAGACCTATCGACCGCTTCGATACCGCTATCGTTTCCAAATCATCCGCTGCGTTGTCAAAGATCCTTTCACTCGGTATGAGGTAGCGATCGCTGTCAGGGTCTTGGTACAAGTCTCTATCCAGATCCCTTGCGCGAGTTTCCACTAGCAGTGTGTGGATCGCTAGTTCTGACATTTCTGATCCCGAGCTCGAGTTCCTGTCTGAGTATGTGCCCATACTTGAATTCCTGGAGCTGTCATCCATTGAAGAGTCTGTGATGGAGTCTGCATTCTCCTTCATATCAGGTCCGTACCTTCTCCGCATCCATCTAAACTCCCCGGACAATACTTTGTTCCTTAGGTCATGTTTCTCGCCATGGACTTTTTCATCTATCTCAGACTCCCCGGACATACTTCCTTGTCCCGGATGTTGATCTCGAACTCGCCGGTTTAACTTACCATTTGTCTCCCCGGACAAATAATCTTGCTCCAGTTCTCGTTCAACATTCTCGCCTTCTCCATCTTGGTCCTCAAAGGTAACGGTTTTCGTTCGCGTGTCGTTACCCTGCTCTTTCCGACCGTAAGAAAAACTCACTAAGACCTCTTGGGTTATTGAGGACACCAGTTGTTGAACTATCGACCTACAATCCCTCTCGTTGTCTTCGCGTTGTCCGATTGACGGCATGATCTTCACCTTCTCACTGACTGTCAGTGATGCCATGGCTGCTGCCCACTCGGGGTCGTCTCTGGTCACATCTCTCTCTAACAATCCACCCAGCATCCACATCGCTTGCGGTGTGACCTGCTTCGTTTTGTCCAGTAATGAGAGGCTGTTTATGTTCTTGCGAGAGAGTTCCTGCTGGACCAGGTTTGAGCGCAGCAACAGATCCAAGGGTACCGGGTCCCTTTTGGATAGAATTTTTATCTCGGCTGCTTTTTCGACTGGTAACTCAGGATGCCCTGGAATTGGATGTCCAGACTTATCTAACCATCTCGTTAAGGTAAGCGCTTCATAAGTTTCTTTGTCCAGAAACGAGAATCCCTCCTTTATTTCTGCTTGATTGGCTTGCTTCTGCTCCAATCTTTCATAGAACTCAGTTTTCTTACTGAGGCTCTCAGAATTCTGGTGTTTGTCACGCATCCTGTGCTCGATTATCATATGGTATCCATCCAATCTTACTATCCATCTACCAATATAACTCTGATCCATCGAGTAGGTCCTCAACCAGAATAACGCTCTGTTGTCCACGCGTATCTTGAAGTGAGCGCTCCCCAAGTATGCACGGTACTTTTCCACGAACGTGACTACTGCAAACATTTCTGCTTTTGGTGCACCATATTTCATCTCAGTGTCACTCAAGACTTTGCTGCCATATGCAATGGGACGAAGAACCGTTCTTCCATTCCATTCTTGTTCCTGGTGCAATATTCCTGAGATGGCTACTACCGACGCGTCTTCTGTAGGCATGCCTAGTACTGGCGCTTCGCACAGTTCCCGCTTTATGTTCTCGAAGGCAACCTGTGCTTCGTCATTCCACTCGAACTTCTTTCCTTTGTTGCGCATCAGCTTCTGCATTGGATACACCTTGTCCGCATATCCTTTGATGAATTCACGGTAATAATTGGCAAACCCTAGGAAGCTCATTAGCTGTGTGTCCGTCCTCGGAGCCTTCCATGTCAACACAGCTTCTACTGCCTCCGGATCTGGCCTCACATCATGCCTGTCCACCATTCTTCCCAGGTACTTAATCAAATCCCTAAGGATTTCACATTTTGATGGTTTGCATTTCAAGCCTGCTCTTTCATACATCCAAAGACATCATCGAGCCGATCAATGTGGTCCTCCAGGGTCGGTGTCGCTATGACTACGTCATCCACGTAACACGTCACGAGATTCCCGTACTTTTTGGCCACTCCTGTCAAAGCGTGAGCCATCAGTCTATGAAAAGTGGCCGTTGCATTGCACAAGCCAAAGGGCAACCTCTTCCACTGGTACAATCCCAATTCGCACGCGAATCCGGTTTTCTCTCTATCCTTCTTCCGCAGAGGGACCTGCCAGAAAGCCGAACCCAAGTCCAGTGTTGTGAAGAACTTGTCATCACCAAGTTTGGAGAGGCTATCGTCTATTCGCGGTATCGGGTACGCATCGTTTATCGTCACCACGTTCAAATAGCGAAAGTCGCAACAAAATCTTAACTGCCCCCTTTCTTTTTCGCCATTACCACCCCGCAAGCCCACGGCGATTTCGAGGGTTCTATCATGTCGTATTCGAGCAGCATGTCTTGTGTGGCGTCATTCATCTCGCGCCCTCTCTGTGAGGAACGGCACCTTCTTCCAGTTCGATTTTGTGTTCGACGAAGTTACAGCCACCAATATCCGCTTTATGTCTCGAAAATACATCTGCGTTCCGATTAAAAACGTCTCGCAATTTCTCGAAATCTCCCTCACCTATTTTCCCTTTTAAATGTTCTATCTCTGGCAAAACCGGTTTGTCAGATTCTAGTTTATGTGACGAGGGGCGTTCCGGAAAATTTGAACAGCTCGATAAGCTGTCGTCCGTTTCGGATTTCATTGAAAACAATTTATTAATAGATTTTACTTCATTAATCCTCTTTAAAATTTTATCTTTATAAGCATGGTAAGGACAGGCTTGCACATTATGTTTCTTCAAGTTTTGTGTCTCCTAATAGTCAGTCCTCATCGGCAAAGCGTAACCAAGCTTCTTTCCACGCTGGATTGAAACCGTGGTGCCCAGTGTGTTCAATAACACACTGACACACAGTCCGTTTCGCGTTACCAAGAAGCTCCGGCCTAAAATCACCGAACTCTGACTATTTGGATTCGGTACTAAACAAACATGTGTACTATCGCTTAATGAATTTAAACCTCTCATTCTAAAAATTGCCACCACAGCTTGTCCTGACTGTAGTTTTACTTTTCTGTCTAAAAAAATTTGTACCTTGTTTTCGTCTGTTATTATCCTATCAATTGGTTTCTTAACATACTTCCGGTCCGGGTTTCTAATCCCTATCAGACCATTGTTCAAGTCAATCATCACGTCAAATTTCCTGACAGAATCTCTGCCCAAGATGAATTGATCGGCGTCGTCCAAATTCTCTACCACCAGGAAGCTCATCCAAAGATCCCGTCCTCCCATGTGTTCTTCCGGCTACGTAGATTGCTCCTCAATTGGCGGCGGCCAATCGGAGATTCGTTGGAATTAGATCTTCCCTCGTGAAACCCATTCTTTCCCAAGTTTTTATCTGCATCACACTCACCACCGCTCCTGTGTCCAGAAGCCCTGTGACTCCGATTTTTGTTCCGTTGGTGTCGAGCAGGTGTGCTGTCACATCTGCTTCATATCCAATGTGTACAGCATCTTGTTCCATCATGGCGTCATGGCCTATCCTGCGGACTTGAGTTCCTCTTCACCCAAATAGATCTGCCCCATTTGGTCATCATCTGTTGTCACATAAGTACTAGTGTAGATACTGATTCCATCCACGTTCAGCATCACTTGATATGGCCCATTGACCTCTAGGTAGCGTCCATGAAGTTTCTTCATGCGTGCGCCACCCGTCGTTAGTAGTGCCCGCACAGATCTCGACTCGGTGCGCGGCTCCACCTGCCTCAGATAATCTGGATACGTGTCCAAATGCATCAAAGTAAACTCGGATGGTTCACTCAGATTTCTGATTACCTGATGTCCTGCCACCGAGATTATCGACTGTATTTTGCTTCCTTGTGGCACTATGCCGAACCTCTGATCAGAGATCACATTAAGTTTCATGCTCAAACTGCTTGGTGCTTTTGTCTCTTCAACCTCCGTTGCTTCGAAGGCGTTCAGTTGCCCCTGTAGTTTCTCATTCTCCAGTTCGAGTTTCACTTTTTGTTCGATCTCTTTCGTCACCAGTTCCTGCTGCACTCTATTTAGAGCATCCCTCGCGGCTGCCTTATAGTCAATCTTGAAATCATCGGCAGCAGTCGCTGGTTCCGGTTCCTGTGTCTCTTCTGTTACCGCCTGCATTTTCTTCGTCGCCAGCTCTTGCGGTTTGTCTTTTCTGTGCGCCTCTGCTTCACTCAACAGGCGATCCTTGCTTGCTTTCACTCCTGACAAAGCTTCCTCATGCCTTGGATGCTTGATGTCTGCCACAGCATCCCAGAATTAAGGACAATCCGATTGAAAATGACCTTCCAAGTCGCAAAAGAAACACCTCGGGCCGAATTTTGCAATTACTCCTCTCAAGAACTCCTCGTGATCAACTTCTGACGCATCTTCGTCCTCGAGTATAAAGCCTATCGCTTTCATGCCCTGTTTGTAAGTTGGGCATGCTGACGCATGATGGTCTGTTGAGCTGCAATTGGCACAAGAGCGTCTCTTGTCCATATCGTCCCTGGGTTTGTACCAGTTGTTCCCTTGGTTTGCCTGGAACAAAATACCCTCAGCATAGACACTAACGTTCTATTCTGTCTCTCCACTAAACCATTCGTCTGAGGATGGTATGTCGTGGAGTGAGCTTGAGCAATCTGTGAGCGTCTCATAAGCTCTTTCGTAAGCTCTCCTACGAAAGCTGTTCCATTGTCCGATTGAAACGTCATCGGACAACCATGTCTCGCTATCCACGTATTGATCAGATGATCGCATGTCTCCTCCGCCGAGGCAGTTATGCAGGGCACGGCCTCTGCATACTTCGTGAGGTGATCTATCATGACCAGGACTTGGTTATAACCGCTGTCTGTCATGCATATCTTCTGGTGATCTATCTGCACCACCTCGTTGAATTCAGACGACTCAATCGATTGTAAAGGAAATCGCAATTTCCTTGGATCCTTGACCTGTTGGCATGACAGGCACGCTGTTACCCATTTCTCACATGCTTTTTTCATTCCAGGCCACTCAAAGCGCTTCAGGATCCTTTGATACCCTTTGTCGATCCCTTGATGGCCCATCTGATCATGCGACCTGAATAATAGTTCTGTTTGATAGAGTTGCGGCAACACTATCGCGTTATACTTGTATAGGACTTTGTCTTCTTCTCTTTTCTTGCAAGCCGCGATCCCGTCCTTGTTCAGATATAATCTCCCCTCCTTCTGCATGAAGTATTGTCTCAGGATCCGATAACTGTCCTCTTCCAGGTCACCTTTGTCTGGTGCACCATTTTCTATCCACCTTTTCAGGTTATTTGTCATGCGGTCATTTCTCTGCGCCCTTAGCAGATCCGAGAGTCTGTATCTCGCCTTTAAATATGTCTTCATGACCCTCATTTGACAATTCATCTCATTGGGCTGGTGTGTGTCCTCTTCCATCTTTACGCACCAAATCTTTGTCAACGGTTGTGTTTCTTGTTTAAACGGTTGAAGATCAGTCCTGGCTACCTCTTTTTGCGGCAACAGACCTATCGACCGCTTCAATACCGCTATCGTTTCCAAATCATCCGCTGCGTTGTCAAAGATCCTTTCACTCGGTATGAGGTAGCGATCGCTGTCAGGGTCTTGGTACAAGTCTCTATCCAGATCCCTTGCGCGAGTTTCCACTAGCAGTGTGTGGATCGCTAGTTCTGACATTTCTGATCCCGAGCTCGAGTTCCTGTCTGAGTATGTGCCCATACTTGAATTCCTGGAGCTGTCATCCATTGAAGAGTCTGTGATGGAGTCTGCATTCTCCTTCATATCAGGTCCGTACCTTCTCCGCATCCATCTAAACTCCCCGGACAATACTTTGTTCCTTAGGTCATGTTTCTCGCCATGGACTTTTTCATCTATCTCAGACTCCCCGGACATACTTCCTTGTCCCGGATGTTGATCTCGAACTCGCCGGTTTAACTTACCATTTGTCTCCCCGGACAAATAATCTTGCTCCAGTTCTCGTTCAACATTCTCGCCCTCTCCATCTTGGTCCTCAAAGGTAACGGTTTTCGTTCGCGTGTCGTTACCCTGCTCTTTCCGACCGTAAGAAAAACTCACTAAGACCTCTTGGGTTATTGAGGACACCAGTTGTTGAACTATCGACCTACAATCCCTCTCGTTGTCTTCGCGTTGTCGTATTGACGGCATGATCTTCACCTTCTCACTGACTGTCAGTGATGCCATGGCTGCTGCCCACTCGGGGTCGTCTCTGGTCACTTCTCTCTCTAACAATCCACCCAGCATCCACATCGCTTGCGGTGTGACCTGCTTCGTTTTGTCCAGTAATGAGAGGCTGTTTATGTTCATGCGAGAGAGTTCCTGCAGGACCAGGTTTGAGCGCAGCAACAGATCCAAGGGTACCGGGTCCCTTTTGGATAGAATTTTTATCTCGGCTGCTTTTTCGACTGGTAACTCAGGATGCCCTGGAATTGGATGTCCAGACTTATCTAACCATCTCGTTAAGGTAAGCGCTTCATAAGTTTCTTTGTCCAGAAACGAGAATCCCTCCTTTATTTCTGCTTGATTGGCTTGCTTCTGCTCCAATCTTTCATAGAACTCAGTTTTCTTACTGAGGCTGGTGTTTGTCACGCATCCTGTGCTCGATTATCATATGGTATCCATCCAATCTTACTATCCATCTACCAATATAACTCTGATCCATCGAGTAGGTCCTCAACCAGGATAACGCTCTGTTGTCCACGCGTATCTTGAAGTGAGCGCTCCCAAAGTATGCACGGTACTTTTCCACGAACGTGACTACTGCAAACATTTCTGCTTTTGGTGCACCATATTTCATCTCAGTGTCACTCAAGACTTTGCTGCCGTATGCAATGGGACGGAGAACTGTTCTTCCGTTCCATTCTTGCTCTTGATGCAATATTCCTGAGATGGCTACTACCGACGCGTCTGTGTCAAGAACATACATGCCATCTTCTGTAGGCATGCCTAGTACTGGCGCTTCGCACAGTTCCCGCTTTATGTTCTCGAAGGCAACCTGTGCTTCGTCATTCCACTCGAACTTCTTTCCTTTGTTGCGCATCAGCTTCTGCATTGGATACACCTTGTCCGCATATCCTTTGATGAATTCACGGTAATAATTGGCAAACACTAGGAAGCTCATTAGCTGTGTGTCCGTCCTCGGAGCCTTCCATGTCAACACAGCTTCTACTGCCTCCGGATCTGGCCTCACATCATGCCTGTCCACCATTCTTCCCAGGTACTTAATCAAATCCCTAAGGATTTCACATTTTGATGGTTTGCATTTCAAGCCTGCTCTTTTCATACATCCAAAGACATCATCGAGCCGATCAATGTGGTCCTCCAGGGTCGGTGTCGCTATGACTACGTCATCCACGTAACACGTCACGAGATTCCCGTACTTTTTGGCCACTCCTGTCAAAGCGTGAGCCATCAGTCTTTGAAAAGTGGCCGTTGCATTGCACAAGCCAAAGGGCAACCTCTTCCACTGGTACAATCCCAATTCGCACGCGAATCCGGTTTTCTCTCTATCCTTCTTCCGCAGAGGGACCTGCCAGAAAGCCGAACCCAAGTCCAGTGTTGTGAAGAACTTGGCATCACCAAGTTTGGAGAGGCTATCGTCTATTCGCGGTATCGGGTACGCATCGTTTATCGTCACCACGTTCAAATAGCGAAAGTCGCAACAAAATCTTAACTGCCCCCTTTCTTTTTCGCCATTACCACCCCGCAAGCCCACGGCGATTTCGAGGGTTCTATCATGTCGTATTCGAGCAGCATGTCTTGTGTGGCGTCATTCGTCTCGCGCCCTCTCTGTGAGGAACGGCACCTTCTTCCAGTTCGATTTTGTGTTCGACGAAGTTACAGCAACCAATATCCGCTTTATGTCTCGAAAATACATCTGCGTTCCGATTAAAAACGTCTCGCAATTTCTCGAAATCTCCCTCACCTATTTTCCCTTTTAAATGTTCTATCTCTGGCAAAACCGGTTTGTCAGATTCTAGTTTATGTGACGAGGGGCGTTCCAGGAAAATTTGAACAGCTCGATAAGCTGTCGTCCGTTTCGGATTTCATTGAAAACAATTTATTAATAGATTTTACTTCATTAATCCTCTTTAAAATTTTATCTTTATAAGCATGGTAAGGACAGGCTTGCACAATATGTTTCTTCAAGTTTTGTGTCTCCTAATAGTCAGTCCTCATCGGCAAAGCGTAACCAAGCTTCTTTCCACGCTGGATTGAAACCGTGGTGCCCAGTGTGTTCAATAACACACTGACACACAGTCCGTTTCGCGTTACCAAGAAGCTCCGGCCTAAAATCACCGAACTCTGACTATTTGGATTCGGTACTAAACAAACATGTGTACTATCGCTTAATGAATTTAAACCTCTCATTCTAAAAATTGCCACCACAGCTTGTCCTGACTGTAGTTTTACTTTTCTGTCTAAAAAAATTTGTACCTTGTTTTCGTCTGTTATTATCCTATCAATTGGTTTCTTAACATACTTCCGGTCCGGGTTTCTAATCCCTATCAGACCATTGTTCAAGTCAATCATCACGTCAAATTTCCTGACAGAATCTCTGCCCAAGATGAATTGATCGGCGTCGTCCAAATTCTCTACCACCAGGAAGCTCATCCAAAGATCCCGTCCTCCCATGTGTTCTTCCGGCTACGTAGATTGCTCCTCAATTGGCGGCGGCCAATCGGAGATTCGTTGGAATTAGATCTTCCCTCGTGAAACCCATTCTTTCCCAAGTTTTTATCGGCATCACACTCACTACCGCTCCTGTGTTCAGAAGCCCTGTGACTCCTATTTTCGTTCCGTTGGTGTCGAGCAGATGTGCGGTTACATCTGCTTCATACCCAATGTGTACAGCATCTTGTTCCATCATGGCGTCATGGCCTATCCTGCGGACTTGAGTTCCTCTTCACCCAAATAGATCTGCCCCATTTGGTCATCATCTGTTGTCACATAAGTACTAGTGTAGATACTGATTCCATCCACGTTCAGCATCACTTGATATGACCCATTGACCTCTAGGTAGCGTCCATGAAGTTTCTTCATGCGTGCGCCACCCGTCGTTAGTAGTGCCCGCACAGCTCTCGACTCGGTGCGCGGCTTCACCTGCCTCAGATAATCTGGATACGTGTCCAAATGCATCAAAGTAAACTCGGATGGTTCACTCAGATTTCTGATTACCTGATGTCCTGCCACCGAGATTATCGACTGTATTTTGCTTCCTTGTGGCACTATGCCGAACCTCTGATCAGAGATCACATTAAGTTTCATGCTCAAACTGCTTGGTGCTTTTGTCTCTTCAACCTCCGTTGCTTCGAAGGCGTTCAGTTGCCCCTGTAGTTTCTCATTCTCCAGTTCGATTTTCACTTTTTGTTCGATCTCTTTCGTCACCAGTTCCTGATGCACTCTATTTAGAGCATCCCTCGCGGCTGCCTTATAGTCAATCTTGAAATCATCGGCCGCAGTCGCTGGTTCCGGTTCCTGTGTCTCTTCTGTTACCGCCTGCATTTTCTTCGTCGCCAGCTCTTGCGGTTTGTCTTTTCTGTGCGCCTCTGCTTCACTCAACAGGCGAGCCTTGCTTGCTTTCACTCCTGACAAAGCTTCCTCATGCCTTGGATGCTTGATGTCTGCCACAGCATCCCAGAATTAAGGACAATCCGATTGAAAATGACCTTCCAAGTCGCAAAAGAAACACCTCGGGCCGAATTTTGCAATTACTCCTCTCAAGAACTCCTCGTGATCAACTTCTGACGCATCTTCGTCCTCGAGTATAAAGCCTATCGCTTTCATGCCTTGTTTGTAAGTTGGGCATGCTGACACATGATGGTCTGTTGAGCTGCAATTGGCACAAGAGCGTCTCTTGTCCATATCGTCCCTGGGTTTGTACCAGTTGTTCCCTTGGTTTGCTGGCCCATTGTTAAAATTGCCATAATTGTTTTTGTAGTATCCAGATCTCGAAGGAGGTTTCAAAAAAAAGATATTCTTTTGACTTGAGCCTCAACTCCTCTGGTGTTGGCGCATTGGTTGATAGTGGTGTGTAATGCGTTGCTAGCATTGTCCGAAGTTCATCATTCTTCACACCATCGATGAATTTTGAGGCTACTGTCAGGTTCATCCTTCGGTTTGACTCATCCGGTTGGCTGCGTCTTCTCAGCATTTCCAAGTCGTCTAGAAACTTGTCTATTGTTTCGTCCTCTCGTTGTCTCCGTTTCTCGAAGTGCATCATCGCCTGGTGCCCCTGCACCCCTGATCCAAAACGGTTTAACAATATTTCGAAGATTTTCTCGGCTGTGTCACGCTGATATTGCTTCTTGGCCATGACTCAGTTCAGGGCTGTCCCTTCCAAGTTACTGGTGAGCGCGCTGCATTCTTGTCTTGCCGACAAGTCCTCTTCGTCGAAATGCAGTTTCATCACCTCTATCCAGGTATCAATACAGCCGTCAGATTCGTCTTCATAGCATCTTGGTTTCTTAAAGACTCTTCTTGACTTCTCACTGCGTTCATTGGTTCTGGATAAACTAGTAAGGAATGTCTCCAAAGACCTGTTCAGAGGTTCAAAGGCTGTGGCCATTGCCGTAGCATCACTTGAGTGTCCTGCCTGAGTATGGTCACCTGTGTCTAATGGTTCTCTATTCGGTGCATTCCTACAATCCGAATCACCGTGACTTTTTCCTTGGCCCACATGAACCCTCCCAGGGCTGGCATTTCTCCTGTTACTGGAATCACCTCTCCCAGTTGCATGTGTGCCTTGCGTCGGTCTTTCATTCGAGGGCTGTCTGTTCCCTGTTGAACTTGCCCTACTGTTGGGGCCCCACGTTCTGTGATCCCTTGTGGTATAGCCTGATGAGCTGCCCCTGCCTCTAGTGGATCCATATGTCCGTCTCCTTTGATGGTCATTGAAGTTCACCTTCGGTTCCCTGCTGGGACCTCCCGAAAACGGTTCTCCTTCTCTTGATCCACTCCTGCTTCCTAGTAGCCCGTCCAACCTGTCCATGATAGCCTGAGTTCGCCTCTCCATCATCGCTTCTAACCTTGTGTCAAGAGTCCCAAGAGTCTGCTCTTGTTGCTTTCTTAACTTTTCCATGTCGTCTCTTAAGCGTAACTCTCTCTGTTCCGGTTCTCTTGTCATTCGCGACAGGTTCTTTGCTATGTCCTCGTCCGTTCTTTCTTTCAAGCGTTTCTCGCTCCTACCAACTTCTTGTCTATTTCGGTTTATCTCTTTCCGCAGACTTTCTCTTTCAACGTGGACCGCTCTTTCTAGTTCACTCATCCTTATGGACATCTGTTCGTTTTGTTCTCCTATACTGCCCACGATGCTGTTCAAGGCTTCTTCTAATGCTGCCCCGTTATCCACGAGTGGCGTCATTAGTGGCGGTGTCACCCTGTCGGTCCCAGGTAGCTTCGTGCTGGTCGAGATCCGGGCTTTTATTCTCTGTCTCGACGTCTTTTCACTATCCAATTCAGGATCCGTCAATGCCTCGCCTAGCCCTTTGTTTCTATTCTCCCCAGTTCGCGGTTCTGTATTCGTCATGATCGCAAAGCCCCTCGACTGGTCTCGTGTGTTTGCGTCTTTACTTATCGTTCTCACCACACCAAATTTGTCCATGGTTCCAGTCTCTTTCGACGTATGCCTCATTCTCCTTGGGTAGTGAGTACACTATCTTTTAAATTGACTGATAAACCACTTCCGAACTAAACTTAACCGGTTCTACCTATTATAGTAGTGCAATTACGATGTAACACACTAATTTAGCACTTTTTTCCGTATCAAAAAATATCGATATATCAAAAATCGCGATTTGTGGGGGGGATCAAAATATCGCTATTTTGACCCTAAAAACCGGTCTGTTTTCTGTGTTTTTCACTGAAAAACTATTTAGGAATATTATTATAGGCTATATAATTAATAATATTACTAATACTATACCCCTCCGGGTTTGTTTAATATCCGAATTAAGGTGCTTAACGCGGATATTCGCAGTTCGGTGAAGGGTCACAACAGTGCAGCACTGTCGAGCCCCCCACAGGTTACTATCATATCTTTGTTCGATTTCACTGTGACCCGGAAGGTTGTCGACAAACGAGTTTTAAAACCTGTCAACTGATTAGTGGACTTTGTCCTAATAACAATTTTTACTGCCCTAACACAAAATTTTCAAAAAATTTTCTTATTTTGTAATGTTTCGTTTCTTCAAAAATCTAGAAAATTCGGGTTTTTGTACCCAACTAGTTCCAACCCTTTATGAACTAAACTTCACCGGTTCTAACTTTTATACTAGTACAGTTACAAGGTAACTCATTAATTTAACGCTTTTTTCGGCTTCAAAAAACACCGATATCTCAAAAATTGCGATTCCTGGGGGGATCAAAGTATCGCTATTTTGACCCTGAAAACCGATCCGCTTACTGTGTTTTTCATTGAAAAACGATATAGGAGTATTAATATAGGCTGTAAAAATAATAATATTACTAATAATATACCCCTCCGGGTTCGTTCAATACCCGAATTAAGGTGCTTAACTCGGAAATTCGCAGTTCGGTGAAGGGTCACTACAGAGCAGTCACTATCGAGCCCGCACAGAGTAAAATCTTAGTTTTTGTACCAAAAGGGATACAAAACTTGTTAACGATACCCAACAGTCGATTGTTGTTGTCGTTGAGCCCCTTCTTGTGGCTCCTTGTACTGCTAGCCGGATCGGTCTTCTCCCAAGACCCTTCCGAATTGAGCGCAAATCAGCTGACCCTTCCGGATTGAGCGCAATTTATCATTAACGTGCTTAAATGCTCAAATAACCCTACAGTACAAGCCTCACAATCGGGCCACAAAATTGATTGTAACAATCCTGACTGATATAAATGCCTGTAACAACAATATATCTATCAACAACAAACGGGGGGGTTGAATCACATCTCGTCTGGGGGGATGATTTCTGCTAATTTTTTTTTTACTTTTTTACTGTTTTTGGTTTTTTTCGGTTATTTTTATGTTTTTTGTTTTCCTTTGGTACTATACTACTTTTTGTTTGGTTTTATACATATCTTTAAAAGTTTTTGGTCACAAACCACTCAGGAGATGACGGGATCACGAATCCCCCCACCCTTCCTGGTTCGTGAATTTTCGGTCTTAACTAGGTTAAAAAGCTATTCACGGTAATCCGGAAGGCTTCTGTGTTCCGAACTACCCTTCCGCCCCGTTGGTTTTGGCCTATTAAGGGCGTTAATGTGAGCATCCGCTCGGCGCGGAGTGCTCGTTAACGGTTCTGCCGATCATGATGTTAAAAAAGAATAACACCCAGGAGCGCCATAAAAACATCTATGTAACATTCGCCCGGAAGATACATATCAACGGAAAATAAAACTAAGTCCTAAGACGACTGGCTAGCGTCTAAACAGAGCTTTACATGCTTTTTTCCGTCTCTACCAAGCCAGTACTTTCGGTGGTCTCTCTAACATCGGGTCGACAAAAAGGTTACTGTCCTCCGGCTTCGACCAGAACGCTCAAATTAACTATATTACATGCAAATAGTGAGCTCATGGCTGGGTCTCAGTATCCCCAGACCACGAGGTCATTCCTAAAAACAGGGCTACTACTATTTATTGAATTATTATTGTTTTTGTTCAGTAGATAAAAATCATCATCTCCATCGAAGATGGATCAACCCTTTCCCCCAACTCCTAGCTTCTCATCTTTACCAAAATTAACTCAGATGTTAATTAAACTCAAATCAGGACATGACAGGGAGGCTAAAAGTTCATATAAGTTAATAAAAGTTTCAGTCCCGAGACCCTTCCGAGTTCTTGAATCCAGTGAATCAAGCACGTTAAGCTTGATTTCTCCGTAACCCGGAAGGCTGTCTTCCACCCTTCACCGTTGTTCGCAACGGCCTTGCAACCATTGTAGCGGTACAATAGTTGCAACTTGGAACGCTCTGCTAACTCCGCGATTTGTCGTTTTTTAATCACAATTTCCGTTGTTATCGAAATCGCAACTAATGTTGTGTTTTTCTTCGACTTTTTTGCCAAAATGGCCATTTCTGACGTTTCTCAGAATTATGACGTCATACTTCGAATTTTTAAAATTCCAAAATACCAGAATATCTTGGCCTTCACCGTTTGACCAATCGTCACAATAACGTCGTTAATCGCTTAAAACCGTCAATTCGGAAGGTTCATGTAACATTCGCCCGGAAGATACATATCGACGGATAACAAAACTAAGTCTTAAGACGACTGGCTAGCGTCTAAACAGAGCTTTGCATGTTTTTCACCGTCTCTACCAAGCCAGTACTTTTCGGTGGTCTTTCTAACATCGGGTCGACAAAAACGTTACTGCTCTCCGGCTTCGACCAGAACGCTCAAATTAACTTAATTACATGCAACTAGTGAGCTCATGGCTGGGTCTCAGTATCCCCAGACCACGAGGTCACTCCTAAAAACAGGGCTACTACTTATTATATTACTATTGTTTTTGTTCAGTAGATAAAAATCATCATCTCCATCGAAGATGGATCAACCCTTTCCCCCCAACTCTTAGCACCTCATCCTTGTCAAAACTAATCCAAATATCAATTAAATTCAAGTCAGGACATGACAGGATGCTAAAAGTTCACACGAGTCAATAAAAGTTTTCCGTCCCGAGACCCTTCCGAATTCTTGAATCCGGTGAATCAAGCTCCTTAAGTTCGATTTCACGATAACACGAAAGGCTCGTTTCCACCCTTCACCGTTGCTCGCAACGGCCTTGCAACTATTGTAGCAGCACAATAGTTGCAACTCGGAACGTTCTCTGTAATTCGTTGTCGTCTTCTCCAATTTCGATTTCCTCAATTTCGATAAAGTTGTTCTCGTCAGCGCAACTATTGTTGTTGTTGTTGTGTTCTTCTTTCTCGTTTTTTGTTAAAATGGCCGTTTCAGCATTTCTCAGAAATGTGTCGTCATCATTCGAATTTTTGAAATTTTAAAATACTAGAATATTCCAGCCCTCACCGTCTGGCCAAACGTTCCAATAACGCTCTTAGTTCTTAAAAACCACCAATCCGGAAGGCTTACTGCTAAAATTCCGAATTCTGCAGAGATTGCATTTTTCACCTACTGGTCGAATGTCACACACTCCCCGGACAGTCCGGTCAATGTCCTCGTTGAATCGCGCAATGTTCTAAATGGTTACAGTGTCATCGAACAGAATTTGCAAAATGCACGAAATTACTTTTATCTACGTCACATCGACTCACTGCAGAATATAAATGGCATCATACTACATCACTATAGCCTTCAAATTCTCTCATTAACCTGCACTTTGAGGATACAACCTAAGATAAAACATATTTTCTGACTTCCAGTGTCAATGTCCCGATTAAAACTTTTTCTCCTAGATTTAAAAGGTGTTGGCTTGCAGGAGAGTCCTGCCAACCAACAAGCTAAAATTATCCTACTATGCTCCTTCCCTTCGGAAATCTTGCTTGTTTATTGTCCTGAACATTAAAACTAAGAAACTTTGTGGTTAGAAAGAACAATGTAACAACCTCCCTCCTCAAGAAGTTACTCAAGTTTTTCATGTCACCACAAAGTGATCAGTCTTCCTAAGTGATTAAAAACAATCATGCAGGCTGGAATATTTAAATATACTCTTCCCTTAAGCATTTCTAAATAAATAATAAGTGAGTGTCTCTAAAGCCACTTCAACTAAAATCAAAATGCAAATTTATAAATGCAACAATTTCAAAACTCAACAAAATGTTTCAGTTTTCAATTACAACTTGGTTGCTTGGTTTCTCACTTGAGTTTTTCACACACATAAAACAATTCTGAGTTTTGACTTTTCCTCATCATTCCTTTGTTCTCTCCTTTTTTCGTCGTTTAGAAGTTCTAAAACTTCTAAATTCTTCTAATTTTCATTCTTGTTGCCTCTTGTTTTCTCGACCATTCGTCAATGTTCCATTTCCTCCTCCTGTGATGCTGACTCCGCACTTTCGGTTTCCGTGTCTTGTAGCACGTCGTTGGCTATCCTGACTCTGTTGGAAGCCGTCCTCCAACACTTCTGCTCTTCTACCCTCTGTTTACAGCAAGGTAGGGGATCCACGTTGGATTCTCTGTTTCTACAGAAGCTGTTGTGGAGACACAACGTCACGTTTCTCTCCAGATCTTCTTTCAGCATCTCTGCCTTCTCATTTCCACTACGCTCACTCGTCCTGGAAATTCTCTTCGCAGCGGTGGTCACTGCATTCCGATGAGTCACGAGAGCTCGCTTGAAAGCTCCTGCCCCAATGTCCAGCTGATATTCACTGTACACCCTGTCATGCTTCGACATATGCTTTTTCGCATACTCGTACAACCATGCAGTCATGTTAGCTCTGAACCATGGCATCAATCGTTTTCTCGCCCATATCTTCTTCACTTCCATCGGAATGTTTAGAACTTTGCACATTGTCTCAAAAAGATCTAAATCTTTTAGACAATCTAATTTCCGCAATTGTTCTCTCGTCGGAGCCTCCTGTCTATTATTTTCTCTCACATGAGCTTCCAGCCATCGTATCGCCATCATAACTCCCACTATCACTATTGTTACGGGCTGTGATGAATCTGGTAAACCCATGGAGAGCAGCTCTCCAGAGTCCCAGATCAACATCAGATTACTACGCTTGGGATACCACCAGGTCTGCAGCAAGCAGTGGCAAGGAAACTCGTCATGCGTCAACATGATGCTCCTCCAATTACGTTTTCCCGAAGCTTCCAGCAATGGTTCCACTTCCATCATCACTCAGTGGATTTCATCATTCTCATCTTCTGCATTGTAATCTGTGACAGTTGATCCTCTCTGTTTCTGTTTTTCGAAGTCACTGAAGTTCCCGCTCACATATCCCATGAACTTCTTTCCTAGTATTGACTCCAACTCTTCTTTGGTTCTCTCTGGAATTGCTGAGAACATCTTACATAGTAACTCGTAAGACTTTTCAGACATTCTCGCCAATCTCACACACTTCGGCACCGAGAAGGCTTGATCCACAATCGTTCTTGTACTCTTCACGTCCACAGCTACGAAATGCACAGGATATCTGCTCTTGCACATTGGAGCCAACGTTGAACCCACCAAATATCGTGCTCCTGATGGTCTACAATAAGTTTCGCTGTGTCTGATGTTCATCTCTGTTTCGATTGCTTCCCTCCATTTTCCTATGTATTTCTGCTCAGTCTGCAGAACTCCTGGGAATACTTCTACGCTGATGGCTGTGACCATCTCATGTTTCTGTTCTAGATTCAATAGTGACTCTAAAGAACCAAACATGCTGTAGAATCCTAGTGCAGTCACTAGATTCACATCGGTTCCTCCATGGCAATCTGCTATCAGTTCCGTTTCCGTTCTTGCTTTCATCACTACATTTCCAAACAATACTGTCAATTGCTTGTGTTGTTTCTCCAGGGTTTTCACACAGTCTAGACTTCCACAAACGTGACCCTCTAGTCCACAGACTTCCGCCAGACAGCTACCAGGTTTGACCCAGTCTTCTGGTCCCCAGCCAGGCAACTCCACTTTATCTTCTCCGTTGTTCTTAGAGGCTGTTATCATCACATTATATATGATGTTGAGGTCACGCAGGTTACAGTCTGCATTCAGTTCCCTCTGTACGTCTTGTGTCGCACGTAATATTGAGTCAGCGTTGGGACTAGGACACCATGATGGCCTCATCAATTCCCACACTGCCATCAAGCTCGTTCTCAGTACTTCATCTGAGAATCCCAACCCAAACTCCACTCTCTTGTCGGATTTTGGTACTGAAGGTGCAGTCACCTCTTCTTCCAAGACCAGTCCCAATTTGGCCTGTGGATTGTTAACGCTCTTGATCGTTACAATTCTGGACGTCCAGAATCTTAGTAACACCGCCTGCTCATAATCAAAGAAGCAATCACGTATGTCTTCACTCAGGAAAGGATTGTACGCTATCCCTATGATCCCAGATACGTAGCTATATGACTTCTTCTTGATCGGTCCACAGTATTCACTGGATTTCGGCAATGCTCCCATAGATTCTTTAGTGAGTCTCAGCTCATTGTTTGAGAATATCCTGATTTCATCTATCTTTTTCATGGGTTCCAATTCTTCAGGTTCTTTCATGTTCACCCTCATCGGTTTACTTTGCTGCATGTCCAGCAGTGTTAGCAAGAACAAGGCTTTCGTTCGCTCATCGCCTTCCCTCAACATTTTAACACAAGTGTTTAATGCAGGTACTGAAATCTGCTCTATCAGGAATCGAATGAAACAGAGAGCATCTCTCCGCTTCGCACACGCTACTGCTGCTCCCTCCTGGACTATCAGATCCCTCAGGTTCGTCATAAGGAAAACTTTTTCCTCCTTTGATCTCTTCCTTTCTTCTGAATCATATTCTTCGCGAGTCAGTCCCATCATGCACCAGGCGAACCTGAGTTGTAACTCTGTCCTTACGTAAGGTACTGCCACGAGAGCATGTATTCTTGGCGTAGTCCTCATTTCTTCTTCGAAATACCTCAATACTACTGCTTTCCATGCAAGGCTCACTAACTGCTCGATCGTTTCCGCCTGTATATCAGACGACGCCAAAGTTCCATACGCCTTCTGCTTGAGGGTGGTGCCTTGCAACATCATTTCCAGATAACCCTCCATGGCTTTTTCGTCTTCCAGGGCCATTACATACCCTCTAGCCGAGTTTCGGTATTCCAACATCTCCATGTATCCACCGGTGGGTTCATCTATCGACACTGTCTCAGACACTGTTAGTCTGTTGTATTCCACTGGTGTTAGTTGTCCTGCAACACTTCCCTTTCCATGATTCATGGGAGATGGTTTGAAGTCCCTCATTTTACTCTCTCCACATTGACTGAGTATTTCCATTTCTAAAGTTGCTCCAGTCAGAGTGCGGTCACTCCTTTTGGATTTATAACCGGTTGGCTTTATCCCCGCCATGAGAATGGGTGGCACCATCGTTATGTCAGTTAATACTCTATCTGTGCCAGACAATTGATAATCACCTTGCCCCAAATCCATGACTTCCTCGACTCGTTTTCTTTTCGCTGAGTTACCAGCTTTCATCGATATTTCTGAATCCACTTTCGTCTTCCCAATTCTCCTCGGCATCACTCTGCTGCCTAACTTCATTTTCATCGCATTGATCTTATCAATCACCATTTTCGATCGCATCCTCCCTTTCCTGGTTCTTGCGGATACACCACCTCTCCTTTATCGTCCTGCGGCGTCATCTTGATGGGAGAGTTCGCTTCACTTTCGTCAGTGGCTGAGTCAATCAACAACTCACTCAATCTCCCTTCACACTCATCAAGCTTGTCAAGGACTTCCCGCATCAATGGTCGGTTGAGACCTGTTTTCAGAATGGACTGGGTCCCATAGCTCTGAAGTACTGTGCAGACTTCTTCCATGAACGCCACTCTGTCCAATTTGCATCCCGTCCTACTCTCATGATCTCGGTGATGTACTTCCCATTCTTCTTCGGGCAACGTTCCCAAGAAAGGTACTCTGGTTGAGCCCTCTATTCTTCTTCTTCTAGGCGATTCCATGAGGATTTTTTGCTCGTTATTTCTTGAATTGCCAGGAGAGCCGCTCTCCGGCAAATTCCGTTTCATTTCCATGAAGGCTGACGGAGATTCAGGTGTCGAAATGCCTTCATCCGCTGGCTCATTCATCTCCAGTGTATCCGCGTCGTTCTCGAGATTACTGAAGATATTGAAGTCCAGGCTGGATACTCCTCCTGTCGATGCTCTGTCGTCTTGCCCACCAGCTTGATCTGCAACTTGTTGCATGGGCTCTTCCGTTTGACGGCTTCCTCCCTGTCCGTCATCTCCTTCTGACATATCTTTCTTTGAACTCGAGGGTCCTTATTCATCATTGTCGGTTCCTTCCGGAAATTTCGGTGTGATCAATGTACCGGCTGATCTATCTTCCTCTTCTCCATCATAGATCACTTTAGTTTCTTCACAGCCAAAGGGTGCTAGGAAAGTTCTCGTTCGCAGCGTTCCTACTACCTTCAACTCCGGTTTTACACTAGTCAGGATCAAGGAGGCCTCAGGCAGCTCGTTCCTGCCTCTCATTTTTATAGGCGCCAAGCCTAATCCCGCCCATTCTTCATCAAATCTTCCAGGCTTGGGAGTCGCGGCGTTGCTTATTCGCCTTCTCGTCGCCTGATCCGTATAGGCGAATCGTGTGTACTGTAACACAGCGGCATTTCTGCCCACAAAGTATGTGTCCATCGTGGCTTCGAGTTTCCCTACTCTCTTTTCATTGGTTTCGAATGCTCTTAACCTAGGAGTTTGTACCACGGAGACTGCTCCGAGTAACATCCTTCTTATCAAAGGGATTTCGGAATTGCCTCCGGCAGCTTCTCGTAATCACCCCAGTCCTTCGTCCCTTCTCTCACTTTATGATATGCCGCAGTGAGACGAGGCACTCTGGTTATTTCACCATTCGTTTTATTATAGGGTCTCAGATTCCAAAGCTTCTGAAACACTTCGATGTGTCCTCTCTCTACTTCTCCCATGCGATCACGGAAGTGACCGTCAAAATTGATGACTGTCATTTCTGGCTCTGATATTTTCGCAAATAACAGATCTTCACTCATGAGCTCCCGCAATGTGCGCTGCTTACACCAGTTCTGTGCGCTACCGTCCACCGCTGATATGAGGTTCAGGTGCAGCACCGACCTCCTATACACCTCCACTCTAACGTCATATCAATCACCATTTTCGATCGCATCGTCCCTCTCCTGGTCCTTGACAGGTACACCACCTCTCCTTCATCGTCCTGCGGTGTCATCTTGATGGGAGAAGCCCATTCTTCTTCGGGCAACGTTCCCAAGAAAGGTACTCTGGTTGAGCCCTCTATTCTTCTTCTTCTAGGCGATTCCATGAGGATTTTTTGCTCGTTATTTCTTGAATTGCCAGGAGAGCCGCTCTCCGGCAATTTCCGTTTCATTTCCATGAAGGCTGACGGAGATTCAGGTCTCGAAATGCCTTCATCCGCTGGCTCATTCATCTCCAGTGTATCCGCGTCGTTCTCGAGATTACTGAAGATATTGAAGTCCAGGCTGGATACTCCTCCTGTCGATGCTCTGTCGTCTTGCCCACCAGCTTGATCTGCAACTTGTTGCATGGGCTCTTCCGTTTGACGGCTTCCTCCCTGTCCGTCATCTCCTTCTGACATATCTTTCTTTGAACTCGAGGGTCCTTATTCATCATTGTCGGTTCCTTCCGGAAATTTCGGTGTGATCAATGTACCGGCTGATCTATCTTCCTCTTCTCCATCATAGATCACTTTAGTTTCTTCACAGCCAAAGGGTGCTAGGAAAGTTCTCGTTCGCAGCGTTCCTACTACCTTCAACTCCGGTTTTACACTAGTCAGGATCAAGGAGGCCTCAGGCAGCTCGTTCCTGCCTCTCATTTTTATAGGCGCCAAGCCTAATCCCGCCCATTCTTCATCAAATCTTCCAGGCTTGGGAGTCGCGGCGTTGCTTATTCGCCTTCTCGTCGCCTGATCCGTATAGGCGAATCGTGTGTACTGTAACACAGCGGCATTTCTGCCCACAAAGTATGTGTCCATCGTGGCTTCGAGTTTCCCTACTCTCTTTTCATTGGTTTCGAATGCTCTTAACCTAGGAGTTTGTACCACGGAGACTGCTCCGAGTAACATCCTTCTTATCAAAGGGATTTCGGAATTGCCTCCGGCAGCTTCTCGTAATCACCCCAGTCCTTCGTCCCTTCTCTCACTTTATGATATGCCGCAGTGAGACGAGGCACTCTGGTTATTTCACCATTCGTTTTATTATAGGGTCTCAGATTCCAAAGCTTCTGAAACACTTCGATGTGTCCTCTCTCTACTTCTCCCATGCGATCACGGAAGTGACCGTCAAAATTGATGACTGTCATTTCTGGCTCTGATATTTTCGCAAATAACAGATCTTCACTCATGAGCTCCCGCAATGTGCGCTGCTTACACCAGTTCTGTGCGCTACCGTCCACCGCTGATATGAGGTTCAGGTGCAGCACCGACCTCCTATACACCTCCACTCTAACGTCATATCAATCACCATTTTCGATCGCATCGTCCCTCTCCTGGTCCTTGACAGGTACACCACCTCTCCTTCATCGTCCTGCGGTGTCATCTTGATGGGAGAATTCGCTTCACTCTCATCAGTGGCTGAGTCGATCAATAACTCACTCAGTCTCCCTTCACACTCATCAAGCTTGTCAAGTACTTCTCTCATCAAGGGTTGATTGAGACCTGTATTGAGGATGGACTGGGTCCCAATGCTCTGAATCACGGTCCAGACTTCCTCCATAAACGCCACTCTGTCCAGCTTACATCCCTTTCTACTCTCGTGGTCTCGGTGATGTACTTCCCATTCTTCCTCGGGCAGCGTTCCCAAGAAAGGTACTCTGGCTGATGCCTCTATTCTTCTCCTCCGAGGTGACTCCATGAGGATTCTCTGGTCGTTATTTCTTGAATTGCCAGGAGAGCTGCTCTCCGGCAAATTCCGTTTCATTTCCATAAAGGCTGACGGAGGCTCCAGCGTCGAGGTGCCTTCATCCGCTGACTCAGTCGTTTCCAACGTATCCGCATTGTTTTCAAGATCACTGAAGATGTTAAAATCCAGGCTGGATGTTCCTCCTGTCGATGCCCTGTCGTCTTCCCCACCAGCTTGATCTTGTTGCATGGGTTCTTCAGTCTGACGGCTTCCACCCTGTCCGTCATCTCCTTCTGATTTATCCTTATTCGAGCTCGATGGTCCTTGTTCGTCATTGTCGGTTTCTTCCTGGAATCTCGGTATGAGCAATGTACCGGCCGATTTATCTTCCTCTTCTCCATGGACCACTTTGATTTCTTCGCAGCCGAAGGGTGCTAGGAAGGTTCTCGTTTGCAATATTCCTCCCACTTTCATCCCCTTTTTCACACTGGTCAGGATTAATGAGGCTTCAGGCAATTCAGTCCTGCCTCTCATTCTCATCGGAGCTAAGTATAGTCCCTTCCATTCCTCATCAAATCTTCCAGGCTTGGGAGTAGCGGCGTTGCTTATTCGCCTTCTCGTCGCTTGATCCGTGTACGCAAATCGTGTGTACTGTAACACGGCGGCATTTCTTCCCACGAAATATGGATCCATCGTCACCGAGAAATTCCCCACTCTCCTTTCATTTGTTTCGAATGCTCTCAATCTAGGAGTTTGTACTGCGGAGACTGCTCCGAGCAACATCCTTCTTATTATAGGGAATTCAGGGATTGCCTCCGGTAGCTTCTTGTAATCGCCCCAGTCCTTCGTTTCTTCTCTCACCTTGTGGTATGCTGCAGTGAGACGAGGCACTCTGGTTATTTCACCATTAGTTTTGTCATAGGGTCTCAGATTCCAAAGCTTTGGAAACACCTCGATGTGTCCTCTTTCTACTTCTCCCATGCGGTCACGGAAGTGATCGTCAAAATTGATGATCGTCATTTCTGGCTCTGATATCTTCGCAAACAACAGATCTTCACTCATGAGTTCCCGCAATGTGTTCTGCTCACACCAGTTCAGTGTACTACCGTCCACTGCCGATATGAGGTGCAGCACCGACCTCCTATATGCTTCCACTTTAACTTCAGGGAACGCAAACGTGACTGCTGGTCCATAGATCACTGTCACGAACTCCGTGACTCCTCTGATCAGCGCCAAGGGATCGGTTCTCATAGCTAAGCTCAAATCTGTTAATAGCGGCATGCCTCCAACATGTCGTCTAACATCTTCCTCTCTCTCAATTGTCTCGTCTTCTCCGGTTCCAAAGCGATTTTGCTGCAAGAGATATTGGATAAGAGTGTGTCTCAGATCTCTTATTTTGTTCCACGAGTCCGTGGATTTCTTCATATCCAGTTTCCTCACACTCTCTTTCATCTGCTCTGGACAACGTGCCAGTTTCATTAGTCCTCCCAAGTTTCCGTGGGTTATTGCGATCAATGTCAGAAGTCCGTCTAGTCGCAGGTTCTGTATTCCATCCGTGAGCAGTATCGCCGGTCCTTTCACGAAACTCTCCGCTCCGAATGTCACGAACAGGGCTACTAATTCCACTATCGATACTCTCACTACTGCTTGGAGGAATTCTTTTATCAAATAGTGCGAGACTTTTGGGTAAACTTTTGCCAAGAAGGACGCGGTCCATCCGGCTCCCAACCCTTCTAGCATGCTGTCGGTCCTTTCAAATCCCTCCTGTCCCTTCACTTCCTGAGTCCAAAAGGTTTCCAGAGTAATCTGACACATTTTGGTCACAAACTCAGCGGTCTTTTCTCCGGCATTTTCCGCCAGGTTCACCTCCTTCAACAAGTAGGCATGTATCTTCGTGATCATTACAGGGCCTTGCTGAAAAGCATCTGCACCCAATGCCGCTACTCTAGGATTCAGGTGTAGCCACTGGTTTGCTTCCGGCTTGGTTCTCAGCACCATCGCCTCCAGATGAGCTCTCGTCTCCAGTGAATTCTTTCTTCTCGTGTCTTCACTCGCCACTTCCATTGCTCGGAACCACAAGTCGTTGGACATTGCCGTGATCACTCGATGGTCGTCATCTATTCCTGGTTTCAATTTGAGTTGCCGACTGAAGTTGGACAGTTCCAACCCCAGCACTTCGTCAAACACTAACATGTGTAGCGCGTGGTCCTTGAATCCTCTCATCGCGTTTGAGATATCTGACCATACTGCAGGCAGTTCAGCCTTAAGTGGCCTCAGGTTCTCCATTTCTTTCATGCAATTCGGGGCTGATATGATCACATCATATTTTCCTTCCGAAAGTAAGGCTACCATTGCATACACAAATTTCAGTCCATCCGGGAAATGTGCATATCCCGGAGACAATTCAAATACTACTCTCAACGTCACTTTATTGAATGATCCCTCCTTCGTCGCATCCACTACTTCACCCATCGACTCGAGGATGTCTTTTATCGCTTGCCATACTGCGTTTTCTGCTGTTGCAGGATCTCTGAGCCTGCTCAGAAAACCTCTACTGTGTAGATGGTCATTGATGCCAGCAAACACAATCGTCATCGGGTTCATTTCTGTCTGCCTTTGTACCCCTATAGCCAATGACACTGATTGCAATAAGTCTAGGTCAACTGCGGCCAGCATTATGACGTCCGGCCAAAACAAAGACTTAGAGGTGTACACGAACTCTGAATTCGCTACTACCATGATTTTGGCCTTTCTCATCTCTGCTTTGTCGTAGGCGGCGAAGATGGTCTCATCTTTCTTCATCGCTGTCAATCCGCCATATCTCTGGGCATCACCATCTTGGTTCACTAGTTTTGGGTACACTCTCTCCTTCACATGACCAGGTGGTGTCGTCAGTTGCCTAAATATCTTCACGTGTTGTCCAATCGGCGCTCTCGCCGTCAGGAATCTTCCTGGTCTTTCTTCACGATTCCTCTCATCATGGTTCAATCTCACATCTTGCAACGGTCTTGCATTCACAGGTCCCATTGTGTTGTTGGAGGGCAGTCCCTCCAAATCGGCAAATCTCAAGGCCGTCGTGGAGCTGAAATTTATGCTAGCGGCTATCAACCAGTCTACGCCGGTTATTGAGTATAATCTGCTGACGGATAGCGTCGCTCCATTCAGCATCCTCCTTGCATCTTCAATGAAGCTTACTCTCTGTAGGTCCAGCTTCATCAGTTCTTCTTTGTATATATGCCAGGGAGACGGTATGGATCGAGACCACAACAATGAGCCTCTGCTCGGTCTCTCCTCTCGGCTGGTACTCGTCGTCTCCGATCTAGTGTCCGATCTAGATGTGCCTGCTACTTCTTCGATTGGTTGGTTGACAGGTCCTATCCTTCTCCTAGGATGAATTGTCCTCCTCATCGGTGCTTCTCCCAACCGATCCTGCACGTCTGTTCTTCGACCTGGTTCACTGGAGCTTTGTTGCCGGTAATTTGTGACGGCTGGGACCGTACCCAAGCGTGTTTCCAGGTTAGGAGGCACAAAGGTGGTGATCACCGTATCACTCACCGTTCCCTCTTCCTTCAGCACTCCTGTATCAAAGAGTTCTGCTTCCAGCTCATCCAACCGTTCTTGGAAGACTCGATTCAACCAAGCCTGTCCTTCGATGCTGTCGAAGTGGATGCCATCCGTGGTCAGTCTGGCTTGATCCATGGCTCTCAATTCATGTTCAATGTCCATGAGGATCATTCTTCCTGCATTTCGATTTGCTAGGTTTCTCAAGATGTTGTTCCATCTCATGACTCCCTCGTTGTGCCTTCTTCCTGATGCTGTTAGGCTTCTTGCGTTCATTGGCACCGTGCAAACGGTCAGTACCGCGCAACTGAACTTCTGCAGAGAGTAGTGAACAAACACACCATCATTGATTCCCACAGTGCTTCCTGCTCATCTGATCCTCTGGAGATATCATTCGTCCCAACTAAGATCATCACATTGGGTATCTTCCCTGGATTCATCAGCTCCACCATGCGATATAATTGGGCAATCGTCGCGCCTCCAAAGGCCATCACCGTGGTGACCCATGAGGTCCTCAAATTCGACAGCACTCTGACTAAGCTGTCTCCCAATATTAGGTGAGATGTCCCGAGTGGTGGTTGCTGCAGGTTCACAGCCGGGCTCCAGGTAGCTCGATTGAAGCAGGCTCTCGGATCTGTCTCCGGAACTCCCGTGAAATTATACTTCAATTGATTATTCTTCTGCACGTCTATTATACGAGACACTTTCTTCGCTGGCATCTTCCGTACTTTCCTCTCTGGGATTCTCGAGCACCCATGAGTGGTGTCACGTTACTCATCCCTTGTCTGATTACTGTCTGGGAGAGTTGTACTCTGCCCGTATCGTCAATCATTCCATAGGGTGCGATCACCCCGGAACCTGGCGCCTTCTTGTTAGCGACCAGTCGTCCAGCTGTCTCTATCAGTTTCCTCACTGTCTGTTCTACGACGGGGTCACCCAAGGTGTCACTAGGATCCGGGATCGTTACTCGATTTGTCTCCGCTGGAGGTCGTGTCTCCGTTGTTTGACTCATTTCCCGAGGCGTCAAGAGCTCCATCGGGGACTGCCCACGAGGAATATCCCTTGCAGGTATCACTTTCTCCACGGTCGTTGTCAACGCCACCTGCTCCGATCGCTCTTTGTATTCCTGCCTTAAGCGTTCGAACTCTTGACCCTGCTTTTTGTTGCAGTCTTCAAACAACTTTCTCCACATGTCCCGGTCTTCCTCCATCGCCAGCATGGTCTTCGTCATATCGTCTAACTCCTTCTCCGTACTTTTCAGCTGATCGTTCATCTCGTCCAGATCTTGTATGGTTTGGTTCGTCTGAACCTTCTGTGTTACTTTCGCCCTTTTTGGTGGCACAGCTGCTCTCAGTTGTGAACCAGACGAGGTCGCCTCGCTGTTCATCTCCCGATGCATTCTCGTCAGCCCAGCTTTAGGCTTAGAGGGCATTGGCATCTCACCTGGTTGGTAAGTCCTAGAACTTCCCAATCCAGGTTCATTCGCCAAGTCACTCCCTGAGAGAGCCCCGTTTCTCCACCTCATCACTCTCATGTTCGGGCGGTCTAGTACTCCTCTTTCTCCATATGCTGCCATCAACAGGACTTCCGTGAGGCGGTCCCCACGGTTGTCGTGCCCCAAGATGTTGATCAGGGCGGTCAGCAACATGACCACCTCTGGGTCCTCCAAAGCGAAGTCTCGTTCCATCAGCCGACGATAGATCGCATCTACCATCGGTCCTACATATGCCTCTGCCAGGTCCATCAATTCATCCAGGTTGAAGTTGTCCATTCTATTCTTTTCAAGTTTGATTCGATTCTTTGACTCAAGTGAGTAATTTAAATGATCAATCAGGATCTAGAAAAGAAATCACGAATGTCACACTTGTCAGTTTCACCTTAACATATATCGTTAAAAATTGCTTAAAAACAGTTCAGATAAAAAGATATTTATTCTAAAATTTATTAAAATCAATTGGTTTCTAAAATTTTGGAACTCGACCTAAGATTGGACAGTCCAAACTTTGGATCTATTCCCAAGATCGTCATTTAGTTGTTCATGGTCACTAACCCCTACTTACCCATGATCTTAATAACCTAACACATAACATAACATAACATACATATCACATGCAACTTAGTCTTTGACCTAACACTCTTTCGCACATCACTCAGCCTATACTTAAGTAATATTTCTTGTGTAGATATACTTGTATGTTTGTATCAGAGAATATCACGTGTACAAGCGCGTACAATTCCCGAGGATGCAGTCTTCCTCTGTTTGGATCGTACACTGGAAGCGAGAGCTCCTTCACGTCCATTTCCACAAGGAACTCCCTCAGCCTCGTCAAAGACAAGACTAGGTGTTCTGGGTCCACGTGCTGCTTCTCCGTCGCCCTCGTTACCAAGAAGCATAAGTACTTTCCCGGTATCTGCGACACCGCCGGAGGTAAGGCTGCTACGCCCCCTATCCCTGGTCTTTGCTTCCAAAGGAATTCCACGTTTTTGTATTCCCTCTTAAAATCTGCCGCTAGCGCCGTCCTAAAACTCATGTCTGCGGTGATTGCTACCGCACATGTTCTGTTTGTGAGTATGAAATCACTGTCTGTTAGTATTATGTTACTAGAATATTCATTTGGTAAATTAAAATATGACTCAACTACCCTGCCTATGTCAGGTTTCTTAGGTTCTTCGCCTGTTTCTGCTTCTAAGTCTCCTGTTTCTCTTGCTATTCTTAATTTTTTTATTATCAAGTTTTCAGTGTGGGTAAGTCCTACCCCCACTCCCCGGACAAAAATATCCATCGGCGTCCCCGTCGATCGCATACAGGGTATTAAGTCAAGATTAGAAGCTGGAATGAGTAGTCGTCCTTCCTGGGCAGCCCAGGAAGGATCATCTCGTCCGGTCTTAATGTATTTCGCGCTTTCACGATCTACGTCTTGAATCGTAACGCTGGTCTCTTTAGGGTCTGATGTCATTTCGTTCAGCCACTCTAAGACACGCAGGTTCGTCTGGTCTTGTTCATATGACTGCTGTTGCTCATCGTCAAATTCTACCTCGGGTTTCGACCAGTCGTCAACCCACTCATCGTTGTGATCATCGACTATGTCAATGTCTTGTGACACAGTTATTTCCTCTAAACCCACTACTTCCTCCACTATTTTCTTTAGATCTATCCTATCCACTACAAAGTCGTCACCGTAAGGATCGTATTTCTTTCTTGGTCTCGTCCCGTCCTTCTGACGAGTCTGCATCGTGAACGGAAGATCTGGTTCCAAGTTCTTGGAAACCTCTGTCTGTTCGGGATCCTGCCAATCTTCCTCTGCGTAGGGTAAGGTTTCATCGTCCGCTTCGATCTTTTCGTTTGGATCCAGGTCCAGCGGTGTATCCGTACCTTCCTCTACGATTTCGTTTCCATCGTTCTTCTCCCTGGTGCCTTTTTCATTGACCTCACAAGCAGGATCCATCATTAGATAATCCCCTTTTTCCATGTCTGCAGGTATACACCAGTCTTCTGTCGATGGATTGTGTGGCTTGATGTTTTCGTAGTGGGCGGCTCGGCCAGTACTCAGTCTATAAAAGCGTCCCTCTTGGTGCACCTCTGTAATCGTGAAGGGTCCCCTCCATTTCTTTAGAAGCTTCTTTGTCCCTTTCGGTGGTATAACGTTCTGAAATACCCATACGTAGTCTCCCACCGAGTAAGCCTTTGCACCAGCTGCTTTCTTGTCGAATCTTTTCCTCTGTCTTGCCTGTGCCTGCTGAGTGTTTCGTCTACACAAATCGTTCAACTCCTGTTGGCGTTTGATCACATCCCTCACGTAGACCTGTGGGGACGTTTTCTTTCCCTCATATTCTGGGTAGAAGAATGTCAAGGGTAAAGACTTCTCGTGTCCCGTCAGCATCATGTGTGGACTAACTCCAGTGGTGGAGTGTTGCGTGCTATTATAAGCTCCCATCACCTGTGGAAGGTATCTGTCCCAATCGGTCATGTACCTGGAACAATATACCCTCAGCATCGACACTAACGTCCTATTCTGTCTTTCCACTAAGCCATTCGTCTGAGGGTGGTATGTCGTGGAGTGAGCCTGAGCGACTTGTGACCGTCTCATAAGCTCTTTCGTAAGCTCGCCTACGAAAGCCGTTCCATTGTCCGATTGAAACGTCATTGGACAACCATGTCTTGCTATCCACGTATTGATCAGGTGGTCGCATGTCTCTTCCGCCGAGGCAGTTATGCAGGGCACGGCCTCTGCATACTTCGTGAAGTGATCTATCATGACCAAGACTTGGTTGTAACCGCTGTCTGTCATGCATATCTTCTGGTGATCTATCTGCACCACCTCGTTGAATTCAGACGACTCAATCAATTGTAAAGGAAATCGCAACTTACTAGGATCCTTGACCTGTTGGCATGACAGACATGCTGTCACCCATTTCTCGCATGCCTTTTTCATCCCAGGCCACTCAAAGCGCTTCAGGATCCTTTGATACACTTTGTCGATCCCTTGATGGCCCATCTGATCATGCGACCTGAATTATAGTTCTGTCTGATAGAGTTGCGGCAACACTATCGCGTTATATTTGTATAAGACCTTGTCTTCTTCTCTTCTCCTGCAAGCCACGATCCCGTCCTTGTTCAGATATAATCTCCCCTCCTTCTGCATGAAGTATTGTCTCAGGATCCTATAGCTGTCCTCTTCTAGGTCACCTTTGTCTGGTGCACCGTTTTCTATCCACCTTTTTAGGTTGCTTGTCATGCGATCATTTCTCTGCGCCCTTAGAAGGTCCGAGAGTCTGTATCTCGCCTTCAAGTGCGTCTTCATGACCCTCATCTGACTATTCAGCTCGTGGGGCTGATGTGTGTCTTCTTCCATCTTAACGCACCAAATCTTCGCCAACGGTTGTGTTTCTTGCTGAAACGGTTGAAGATCAGTCCTGACTGCCTCTTTCTGTGGCAATAAGCTCATCGACCGTTTCGATACCGCTATTGTTTCTAAGTCATCCGCTGCGTTGTCAAAGACTCTTTCACTTGGTATTAGGTAGCGATCACTGTCAGGATCCTGGTACACTTCTCTGTCCAGGTCCCTTGCCCGAGTTTCCACTAGTAGCGTGTGTATCGCTAGTTCTGACAGTTCTGATCCCGAGGTCGAATTCCTGTCGGAATAGGTATCCATTCCTGAGTTTCGGGAATCATCATCCGTCGAAGGTGTTGTGCTGGAGACTGCACGCTCCTCCAGATCATGTCTGTATTTCCTTCGCATCCATCTGAACTCCCCGGACAAAACCTTGTTCTCTAGGTCCTGTTTCTCATCAGGAATTTTCTCGTCTATCTCGGACTCCCCGGACAAATTCACTTGTCCCGGGTGTTGATCTTGTGATCGCTGGTTTTTCTCCTTATCCTTCTCCCCGGACAAATAGTCTTGCAGCCGATTTTGTTCTACAACTTCACCCTCTTTATCCCGGTCTACAAAGGTGACCGTTTTCTTTTGCTTGCCGCTCTCCTGTCCTTTCTGTCCGTAAGAAGTACTGGCTAAAATCTCTTGGGGTATTGAGGATACTAGTTGCTGAACTATTGTCCTACAATCCCTCTCGTTCTCTTCGTGTTGTCGTCTGGATGGCATGATCTTGACCTTCTCACTGACTGTTAGCGATGCCACTGCTGCTGTCCACTCGGGGTTATCTCTGGTCACTTCTCTTTCTAACAATCCACCCAGCATCCGCATCACTTGGGGTGTGACTTGCACCGTTTTATCCAATAATGAGAGGCTGTTTATATTCATGCGAGAGAGTTCTTGCTGGACCAGGTTCGAGCGCAGCAACAGATCCAAGGGGACCGGGTCCTCCTTTGACAGGATCTTTATCTCGGCTGCTCTCTCTACAGGTAACTCAGGTTGCCCTGGAATTGGATGTCCAGACTTATCCAACCATCTCGTTAAGGGAAGCGCTTCATAAGTTTCTTTGTCCAGAAACGAGAATCCCTCCTTTATTTCCGCCTGATTGGCCTGCTTCTGCTCCAATCTTTCATAGAACTCAGTTTTCTTACTGAGGCTGTCAGCATTCTGGTGTTTATCACGCATCCTATGTTCGATTATCATATGGTAGCCATCCAGTCTTACTATCCATCTACCAATATAACTCTGATCCCTCGAGTAGGTCTTCAACCAGGATAACGCTCTGTTGTCCACGCGTAACTTGAAGGGAGCGCTCCCCAAGTATGCACGGTACTTCTCCACAAAGGTGACTACTGCAAACATTTCTGCTTTTGGTGCGCCATATTTCATCTCTGTGTCACTCAAGATTTTGCTGCCGTATGCAATGGGACGGAGAACTGTTCTTCCGTTCCATTCTTGCTCTTGATGCAAGATTCCTGAGATGGCCACCACCGATGCGTCTGTGTCGAGAACATACATGTCCTTTTCTGTAGGCATGCCCAGCACTGGCGCTTCGCACAGTTCCCGCTTTATGTTCTCGAAAGCAACCTGTGCCTCATCGTTCCATTCGAACTTTTTCCCTTTGTTGCGCATCAACTTCTGCATCGGGTACACCTTGTCCGCATATCCTTTAATGAATTCACGGTAATAATTGGCAAACCCCAGGAAGCTCATTAGCTGTGTGTCCGTCCTCGGAGCCTTCCATGTCAGCACAGCCTCTACTGCTTCTGGATCTGGCCTCACACCATGCCTGTCCACCATTCTTCCCAGGTACTTGATCGAATCCCTAAGGATTTCACATTTCGATGGTTTGCATTTCAAGCCTGCTCTTTTCATACATCCGAAGACCTCATCGAGCCGATCAATGTGATCCTCCAGGGTCGGTGTCGCTATGACTACATCATCCACGTAGCACATCAAGAGATTCCCGTACTTTTTGGTCACTCCTGTCAAAGCCTGAGCCATCAGCCTTTGAAAAGTTGCTGTTGCATTGCGCAAGCCGAAGGGCATCCTCTTCCACTGGTACAACCCCAATTCGCACGCGAAACCGGTTTTTTCCCTATCCTTTTTCCGCAAAGGAACCTGCCAGAAGGCAGAACCTAAGTCCAATGTGGTGAAGAACTTGGCATCACCAAGTTTAGATAGGCTCTCGTCTATTCGCGCTATCGGGTACGCATCTTTTATCGTTACCGCGTTCAAGTAACGAAAGTCGCAACAAAATCTAAGCTGCCCCCTTTCTTTTTCGCCATTACTACTCCGCAAGCCCATGGCAATTTCGAGGGTTCTATCATGTCGTATTCAAGCAACATTTCTATTTCCGCTCGGCACGCTTCCGATTTATGTGGCGTCATTCGGCTTGCGCCTTCCCTATGGGGAACGGCGCCCTCTTCTAGTTCGATTTCGTGTTCGACGAAATTACAGCAGCCGATGTCCGCCTTGTGTTTTGAAAATACCTCGGCGTTCCGATTTAGGAGGTCCCGCAGTTTTTCAAAATCTCCCTCACCTATTTTCCCTTTTAAATGTTCTATCTCTGGCAAAACCGGTTTGTCAGATTCTAGTTTATGTGACGAGGGGCGTTCCAGGAAAATTTGAACAGCTCGATAAGCTGTCGTCCGTTTCGGATTTCATTGAAAACAATTTATTAATAGATTTTACTTCATTAATCCTCTTTAAAATTTTATCTTTATAAGCATGGTAAGGACAGGCTTGCACAATATGTTTCTTCAAGTTTTGTGTCTCCTCGTAGTCGGTCCTCATCGGCAAAGCGTAGCCAAGCTTCTTTCCACGCTGGATTGAAACCGTGGTGTCCAGTGTGTTCAACAACACACTGACACACAGTCCGTTTCGCGTTACCGAGAAGCTCCGGCCTAAAATCACCGAACTCTGACTATTTGGATTCGGTACTAAGTAAACCTGTTTGCTATCACTTAACGAATTTAAATTTCTCATTCTAAAAATTGCTACTACAGCTTGTCCTGGTTGTAACTTTACTTTTCTATCCAAAAAAACTGGTACCTTATTTTCATCTGTTATTATCCTATTAATTGGTCTCTTAACATACTTCCGGTCCGGGTTTCTAATCCGTATTAGACCGTTGTTCAAGTCAATCATCACGTCAAAATTCCTGACAAAATCTCTGCCCAAGATGAATTGGTCGGCGTCGTCCAGATTCTCTACCACCAGGAAGCTCATCCAAAGGTCTCGTCCTCCCATGTGAAGGACCGTTATCGGTGTTCTTCCGGCTACGTAGATGGCTCCTCGATTTGCGGCGGCCAGTCGGAGGTTCGTAGGAATCAGATCTTCCCGTGTGAAGCCCATTCTTTCCCAAGTTTTTATCTGCATCACACTCACCACCGCTCCTGTGTCCAGAAGCCCTGTGACTCCGATTTTTGTTCCGTTGGTGTCGAGCAGGTGTGCTGTCACATCTGCTTCATATCCAATGTGTACCGCGTCTTGTTCCATCATGGCGTCATGGCCTATCCTGCGGACTTTGAGTTCCTCTTCTCCCAAATAGATCTGCCCCATTTGGTCATCATCTGTTGTTACATAAGTCCTGGTGTAGATACTGATTCCATCCACGTTCAGCATTACTTGATACGGCCCATAGACCTCTAGGTAGCGTCCATGAAGTTTCTTCATGCGAGGGCCACCCGTCGTTAGAAGTGCTCGCACAGCTCTCGACTCGGTTCGTGGCTCCACCTGTCTCAGATAGTCTGCATATGTGTCCAAATGCATCAAAGTGAACTCGGATGGTTCACTCAGATTTCTGATCACCTGATGTCCAGCCACTGAAATTATCGACTGTACCTTGCCTCCTTGCGGCATCATGCCGAACCTCCTACCGGAGATCACTTTAAGTTTCATGTCTAAACTGCTTGGTGTTTTCGCCTCCTCGAACTCCGTTGCTTCGAAGGTATTCAATTGCTCCTGAAGCTTTTCATTTTCCAGTTCAAGTTTCACTTTTTGTTCGATCTCCTTCGTCACCAATTCCTGTTGTACTCTATTTAGAGCGTCCCTTGCGGCTGCCTTATAATCGATCTTGAAGTCCTCAGCCGCAGTTGCTGGTTCCGGCTCACGTGCTTCCTCTGTTACCGCTTGCATCTTCTTTGCCACCAGCTCTTGAGGTTTATCCTTTCTGCGTGCCTCCGCTTCACTCAAAAGTCGAGCCTTGCTGGCTTTCACTCCTGACAAAGCTTCTTCATGTCTTGGATGCTTGATGTATGCCACTGCATCCCAGAATTGCGGACAATCTGATTTAAAATGACCTTCCAAGTTACAAAAGAAACACCTCGGGCCGAATTTCGCAATTACTCCTCTCATGAAATCCTCATGATCCAACTCTGACGCATCTTCGTCCTCGAGGCTAAAGCCTATTGCTTTCATGCCTTGTTTGTAAGTTGGGCATGCTGACACATGATGGTCTGTTGAACTGCAATTAGCACAAGAACGTCTCTTGTCCATATCATCCCTCGGTTTGTACCAATTGTTCCCTTGGTTTGCTGGTCCGTTGTTAAAATTTCCATAATTGTTCTTGTAATATCCAGATCTCGAAGGAGGTTTCAACAAAAGATACTCTTTTGATTTGAGCCTCAACTCCTCCGGTGTTGGCGCATTAGTTGATAGTGGTGTGTAATGCGTTGCTAGCATCGTACGAAGTTCATCATTTTTCACGCCATCGATGAATTTTGAGGCTACGGCCAGGTTCATCCTTCGGTTTGACTCATCCGGTTGGCTGCGTCTTCTCAGCATTTCCAAATCATCGAGAAACTTGTCTATTGTTTCATCTTCTCGTTGCCTCCGTTTCTCGAAGCGTATCATCGCCTGGTGCCCCTGCACCCCTGATCCGAAACGGTTTAACAAGATTTCGAAGATTTTCTCAGCAGTGTCACGTTGATACTGTTTCTTGGCCATGAAACAGTTCAGGGCTGTCCCTTCTAAGTTGCTGGCGAGCGCGCTGCATTCCTGTCTCTCCGACAAGTCCTCTTCCTCGAAATGCAGCTTCATTACCTCTATCCGGGTATCAATACAGCCATCAGATTCGTCTTTGTAGCATCTTGGTTTCTTAAAGACTCTTCTGGACTTCTCACTGCGTTCATTGGTTCTTGATAACCTTGTCAGGAATGTCTCCAAAGACCTGTTTAGGGGTTCAAATGCTGTGGCCATTGCCGTAGCATCCCTTGATTGTCCTGCTTGAGTGTCCTCACACCTCGTCGAAGGCTCTGTATGAGGTGCATCCCTGCAATCCGAATCGCCGTGAGTGTTTCCCTCTTGACCTACATGACTCCTCTTCGGGCTTGCATGCCCCCTGTTGCCGGAATCACTTCTCCCAGTCGCATGTGTGCCTTGCGTTGGTCGTTCGTTAGAGGTCTGTCTGTTCCCCGTTGAATTTGCTCTACTCTTCGGGCCCCATGCTGTATTACCCCTTGTGGCATAGCCTGATGAACTGCCCCTGCCTCTAGTGGATCCATACGTCTTCCTCCTTTGATGTTCATTGAAGTTCACCCTCGGTTCCCTGCTGGGACCTCCCGAATTCGGTTCTCCTTCTTTTGGTCCACTCTTGCTGCTTAGTAGCCCGTCCAACCTATCCATGATAGCCTGAGTTCGCCTCTCCATCATCGCATCTGTCTTTGTGTCAAGAGTCCCAAGAGACTGCTCTTGCTGAATTCTTAACTTCTCCATGTCGGCTCTTAAGCGTAACTCCCTCTGTTCCGCCTCTCTTGTCATTCGCGACAAGTTCCTCGTCATGTGTTCATCCGTTCTCTCTTTCAAGCGTTTTTCGCTCCTGTCAACTTCTTGTCTGTTGCGGTTTATTTCTTCCCGCAGCCTTTCCCTCTCAATGTGAACTGCTCTTTCTAGTTCACTCATCCTTATTGACATTTGCTCGTTTTGTTCTCCTAAACTGTCCACTATGTTGTTTAAGGCTTCCTCTAGTGCTGCCCCGTTATCCACGAGTGGCGTTACTAGTGGTGGTGTAACCCTGTCGGTCCCAGGTAACTTCGTGCTTGTCGAGATCCGGGCCTTGACTATCTGCTTCAACGTCTTTTCTTTATTTATTTCAGGATCAATTAACGCGTTGCCGAGCCCTCTGGTTTTATTCTCACCAGGTTGTGGCTCCGAACTTGCTCTAATCGCGAAGTCTTTTGACTGGCCTGGTGTGTTTGCCTCTTTGCTTATCGTTGTCACTACACCAAATTTGTCCATGGTTCCAGTCTCTCTTCCGACGTGTGCCTCACTCTCCTGGATCGAACTATTGAGGCTTACTTGAGATCCAGAGTCCCCTTGCTCCTCTTCATCTTCTTCCTCCTGAGACTCACCATCGTTTCCTGCTCCTCCTCCCATGCTGAATGGAAAGATGTTTCCGAAGGTGTTCTTCATTCTTTCTGAGAATGATGATGACGTTGTTTGTTTCCCCGTTCCGCCTGCCATCATAGTGTTGTCTGTCGGAGATCTTCTAGTTGCCGTTACTTCAGTTGAGATGTCGGACAGTTCCGACATCTCCTCTCGATCCAATGTCCCGGTGGAAGTGGCAAAATCATTGCCTTGTTCTACCGGGGTAGATTCACTCGCCAGCCTTCTGCCTCTCCCTTCCAGTTCATTCACTTCCTGGTTGTCATTCATGGTATGGTCCGTATTGACCTCCACTTCTAACAGTTCTCTTCGCTCTTCTGAGGTCTTTTGACTTCTCGTTTCAACCATTCTGCCTGAAACCGTCCCCCTTTTGTCAGACCGGGATCGCTTGATCCAATCCACAAAAGGATCGGTCATCGTTTTTCTTTGCTTTTCAGGTATGAATTTCCTAGAGCTATTACCTCGTTTTGGTATCCTTGACTTGTCTAAACTCATTCTCTATTTGTCACTTTCCTATGCCTACTCTTGACTTAATTGCTAGAGACCTTATAGTTTTATTAACAATAATAATAACACAACACAATAAATTTCACCAGATTCTATTAAATAGTGACCACGAATCCCTGTATGTTGTCAGAGTACAGTTTGTACAAAATTTATTCACACTAACCGATTACCGGTCCAAAGATCTGGAAACTAGCACAATATGATGTTATCAGTCAATTTAAAAGATAGTGTATTCACTACCCAATCAAGCACAGTTTACGTTGATTTAAAATCAAAAACAAAAATATATATTGACACAATATGAATGTATATATAAAAAAACGTATGTGTCTTGTACTCTTAGTCGGTCGCAGTACAATAGTCGAACCTGTCTTTTAAAGAAAAAGCTTTCCCTGCTTGGTGCTGCACCAAACAGACAAAACTTTGAAGGCAGTAATTTTCTCAAGTGGGCGTCTATTGCACCCACCGAGTACTGTGTTACCTATCTGCCTTCGGACTGCCCGAGCTAGACCTACTAAAATCCTCAGGGCAGTCACTTTTCCCAAAAACGTATTATGTTTCAATCCACACCAATGAGTCACGCTCTTTTTGATTTAGACTTAGTGTCGCGAATATCCGAGTTCGGACCTGTTTTGTATTAGTCTGGTTCTTTTTGAAAGGCAAGTTACCAGTGCAGTCACTGATACCTAGCCTGTGTATTAATAACCTAATACCTCTCGCTTTTTAGTCTTTCTTTCGTTTACCTAAGTCCTTAATAAAATAATACCCCTCCGGATTGGCACAAATAGGACCCTTCCGGACTGTCAGAATATAGACCCCTCCGGATTGGGACCCCTCCGAGTTAGTTAATAGTAGACCCCTCCGGATTTGGACCCCTCCGAATTAGCAACTATAAGACCCCTCCGGATTCGGACCCCTCCGGTTTTGTGGAAAGTAGACCCCTCCGGATTCGGAGCCCTTAGCTCTGTCAAAGTAGCTTTTCGTAGTTTTCTTAATTTCAGCTTATACCCCTCCGGATACGTTCTGCGTTGCTTTTATGCTGTTTGAATTAACTGGGAAGGGTATAGGGTCCTTTCCTAGACCCCTCCGGATTGAAGTTAAGGCACTTATTTGACAATTCACACTAACGGTGAATGGTCTTATCACTTGCCTAATTTCGACTCTATTAAGCTTTTGCTGTGCCCTTAGCCCTCCCTTTTGGTCTAGAATGGCCTAAAGTTACTTTATTCAACCGCTATTACCTTTTGGTAGGGGTCTAAGGGTTTTTCAGAAAAATTTATAAAACGTGAAGGGTGTACCCCTCCGGATTTGTGTAATTTGCTAAAAACAATTTCAAAAAATTTTCTCGCTCGTTTTTCCGGGAAATTTCCCGATCCTGTCAGTAAGCTCAGCTAATCTCTGATCTATTGGTACCAAGATCAACTCGATATGCTCTGTAGTTCCAAAGTTATTAACCAAAACGTCTTTTTTCCAAACTCAAAAATTTTCTCTCTTATAGGTTCCGCCTAACTTTTTCCGCAAATCTGGTCCTTTCGACCTAAAAATTATTGATCTGAGCTCAGAAGGCCTATACTCTTCTAGTTCAATGCAAAAGACCCGATCTAAAACGCTTTTGTAGAAAAAATTTGCGAAAAACTATGTACCTGGACCCCTCCGGATTGATGAATCCACCAAATCAAACACGTTATGTTCGATTTCTCTGCAACCCGGAAGGCTTTCGGGTAGCGGGTTTTAAAACTCGTAGATTCACTAGTGGACGTTGTCCGAACAACTATTTTTACTATCAAAAAATGGGAAAATTTGGTTTTTGGTACCAAACTAGTTCCAACCACTTCCGAACTAAAGTTAACCGGTTCTACTTATTACAGTAGTGCAGTTACGATGTAACACACTAACTTAGCGCTTTTTTCCGTTTCAAAAAAGATCGATATCTCAAAAATCGCGACTTGTGGGGGGATCAAAATATCGCTGTTTTGACCCTAAAAACCGGTCTGTTTTCGTTGTTTTTCACTGAAAAACGATATAAGACTATTAATATAGGCTATATAAGTAGTAATATTAGTAATACTATACCCCTCCGGGTTTGTTTATTATCCGAATTAAGGTGCTTAACTCGGATATTCGCAGTTCGGTGAAGGGTCACTACAGTGCAGCACTGTCGAGCCCCCCACAGGTTACTATTTTACTTTTTGTACCAAAAGGGCTACAAAACTTGTTAACGATACCCAACAGTCGATTGTTGTTGTCGTTGAGCCCCTTCTTGTTGCTCCTTGTTTTGCTTGCCGGATCGGTCTTCACCCAAGACCCTTCCGAATTGAGCGCAAATCAGCTGACCCTTCCGGATTGAGCGCAATTTATCATTAACGTGCTTAAATGCTCAAATAACCCTACAGTACAAGCCTCACAAACGGGCCACAAAATTGATCGTAACAATCCTGACTGATATAAATGCCTGTAACAACAATATATCTATCAACAACAAACGGGGGGGTTGAATCACATCTTGTCTGGGGGGATGATTTCTACTGATTTTTTACTTTTTAACTGTTTTTGGTTTTTTCGGTTATTTTTTTCATGTTTTTTGTTTTTCTTGGGTACTATACTATTTTTTGTTTGGTTTTACTTATATCTTTAAGTGTTTTTGGTCACCAACCACTCAGGGGACGAGGAGACGGCCGATCCCCCCACCCTTCCTGGTTCGTGAATTTTCGGTCTTAACTAGGTTAAAAAACTATTCACGGCAATCCGGAAGGCCTCCGCGTTCCGAACTACCCTTCCGCCCCGGCGGTTTAGGCCTATTAAGGGCGTTAATGTGAGCATCCGCTCGGCGCGGAGTGCTCGTTAACGGTTCCGCCGGTCATGATGTTATAAAAGAATAACACCCAGGAGCGCCATAAAAACATACATGTAACATTCGCCCGGAAGATACATATCGACGGATAACAAAACTAAGTCTTAAGACGACTGGCTAGCGTCTAAACAGAGCTTTGCATGTTTTTCACCGTCTCTACCAAGCCAGTACTTTTCGGTGTTCTTTCTAACATCGGGTCGACAAAAACGTTATTGCTCTCCGGCTTCGACCAGAACGCTCAAATTAACTTAATTACATGCAACTAGTGAGCTCATGGCTGGGTCTCAGTATCCCCAGACCACGAGGTCACTCCTAAAACAGGGCTACTACTTATTATATTACTATTGTTTTTGTTCAGTAGATAAAAATCATCATCTCCATCGAAGATGGATCAACCCTTTCCCCCCAACTCTTAGCACCTCATCCTTGTCAAAACTAATCCAAATATCAATTAAATTCAAGTCAGGACATGACAGGATGCTAAAAGTTCACACGAGTCAATAAAAGTTTTCCGTCCCGAGACCCTTCCGAATTCTTGAATCCGGTGAATCAAGCTCCTTAAGTTCGATTTCACGATAACACGAAAGGCTGGTTTCCACCCTTCACCGTTGCTCGCAACGGCCTTGCAACTATTGTAGCAGCACAATAGTTGCAACTCGGAACGTTCTCTGTAATTCGTTGTCGTCTTCTCCAATTTCGATTTCCTCAATTTCGATAAAGTTGTTCTCGTCAGCGCAACTATTGTTGTTGTTGTGTTCTTCTTTCTCGTTTTTTGTTAAAATGGCCGTTTCAGCATTTCTCAGAAATGTGTCGTCATCATTCGAATTTTTGAAATTTTAAAATACCAGAATATTCCAGCCCTCGCCGTCTGGCCAAACGTTCCAATAACGCTCTTAGTTCTTAAAAACCACCAATCCGGAAGGCTTACTGCTAAAATTCCGAATTCTGCAGAGATTGCATTTTTCACATTCTGGTCGAATGTCACATCACTGCTAAAATTTCGAATATGCTGAATCTGCATTTTTGTGCCAGTCGGTCATATTTGGAGGTTTGACCTTGAGAGAAGAAAAAAACGCTTGATTTTGGAGTGAAATTTAATTTTTCAAAATTTCGAATGGAACCTGTCATGCACGATTTTCTCGCGAGAACTGAAAATCAGAAAAAGAGATCAGAACAATTTCAGAACAATTGAGTAACAATCGCGGGAAAGTTGCTAGAAAAATCGGTGGGAAATTGCTATTCGCAATTTCGAAAGCAATAATAACCTAGAGTAGAGCTGTCCCATCTGAAACAGAGACGAGAGCATTCCCACGAGTTGGATTATCACGATTGGAATACTATTATTGACTGGACCAGAGTGAACCTTCGGTGGAAAGGTGGACAGCTAGAGTGTCCCAATGGTTCACGAGAACTTGCAGTCTAGAGTAAAAACTTGTTCTTGTTGTTAAAACTGACTAACATTAAACTCATATTAGTTACTTTATTAATTCTTGAGTTGTTTACCGACTTATTTACTTCCTGGTTCTTGAGCGTGCTACAATGTGAGTACTTAATTTAAATTCCTAGAGTGTGTTTTATAATTGTTATGTTGAGGTAAGGCGAGTTTTAGGTTGATCCATCTGAAATGGATCAAAGTTCCACTGTCTAATAAAAAGTAACTTAACGGATTGTTCCAACCCGGTTTTTAACGGCGTTCATGTATTTTGGGTATCTAGAGACCTAAGTATGGGGACGTTTCTAATTCTAGAGTGGGGGGATATTTTAGTAGTAGCCTTTAAGCTGTAACGGGTCGTAGTCTCATGTCACAAGCGAACCGAACTGGCTCCGACCGTTCTTGAGGTAGAAAAACACAAGAGATGGTGTCCCTGACCCTTGAGCCAGTGGTTATAGGGCCTATTTTTCTTAAGCCTCATGTGTGACTGCAGTAGACGAATGTTACATAGTGTTTTTATGGCGCTCCTGGGTGTTTACGACATCAAGACTACGGAGTCGAACCCACTTGAGACAGCTTCGGGCTGAATGCCCATTCTAGAGTACCGGCGGTACGGTTCGACAGGAACGTGCAAACCTTCCGGTTGTACCGTGATAGCTTTTTAAGAAAACTCGAGAAAATTTCCTGGTACGCTCTCCGAACGAGGCTTAGCTAACCGAGTAAAGGGGGGCAACTAGGGGGACAAAAACACGAGCAAAAAGACAAAAAGCAAAACAAAAACCAAAAAAGAATAGAAAAAGGAACAAAAACCATAAAACGAAAAAAGACAGTGACTTTGACACCAGATTAGTTGGATCAAACCTTTATATTAATTAAATAGTATACCCATACTGTTTTACAAGTTCGATCGTTTCGATCAACCTAGCAATTTAACCCAGTAACCGTAATAAAGTGCCCGAGTGTGGGGCGTTGTCAAGGGTTTTCAGATAGCTTGGAACTTAGCTGGACCAATAGGAGACTTGACTGGAAGAGGTGACCAGCCGAGTGGGAAAGTGGTTCAGGGACACTTGAGCTGAACCAATAGGAGACTTGACTGGAAGAGGTGACCAGCCGAGTGGGAAAGTGGTTCAGGAACACTTGAGCTGAACCAATAGGAGACTGGACTGGAACAGGTGACCAGTCGAGTGGGAAAGCAGCCAAGAAGGATTTGGCAATTCTCGAGTTCTCAAGTTGGGCAGAACGGGTATCGTTAAAATCCACATTACATTATAGGAGATAAGTGTAAAATAGGATAAGCGACATCCCCCGGTTTTGAGGAACGTTTTTACTTGAGCAGGCCTGGAGACAGGTCTACGGTTTTCTCTTGAGAGGTTTAGCACCCGGCGCTTAAGGTAATTTTAGGCTTAAGAAGGGGGGCTAAAAAGGGGGGAGGTTAGAAGGGGGGCTGGTTAAGTTAGAGGTTGGCGGTTGTAAATTGTAAAAAGGGGGAAATTAGAGTAACTAATTAGTCGACATCGTTGACTTAGTTACATTAGAAATTAACACGCGTTGGTAATATTAGGTGGAGATCGAAATTTGAACTCGAGTTAAGGAAGGTACCCTGGTCGGATTGGTAGGGGGCAAGGGACATAGACAGTTTTTGTAATACCCCATAAGATCGCTAGCAGGGGGGAAGGAAAACGCGTGGCAATTAGGTACCAGACATATTTTTTAGACGAAAGGTAGACATTGGTCACCTTTGAATTTCAGGTGGACTCATTTTTCTGTTTTTATTATTTTTCTTACTTAGATTTTTGTTGCATTTTAGTGAGGATTTGTGTTTGGTTTTATACGAACAGGTGATCACAAGATACCTGCGCACCTACATTGAAATAGAAACAACCAAAAAGAAGAGGGGGGTCAGCATTTGGCTTTTAAGAGAGGGTTTTTGGGAAAAATTTTACTAGAGCTTGAGTGGTGGTACAAGGTACGGTGATTCAAGAAGATCCTACAACGAGGAAGACACTCCGTGACGAGTCTTGGGACAGTACCGAAGAAGTCTTGGGACAGAGCAGTCTTGGGACAGTGGTCTTGGGACAGGGTCTTGAGACAGTGGTCTTGGGACAGGGTCTTGGGACAGTGGTCTTGGGACAAGGGTCTTGGGACAGTGGTCTTGGGACAGGGTCTTGGGACAGTGGTCTTGGGACAGTGGTCTTGGGACAGGGTCTTGGGACAGTGGTCTTGGGACAGGGTCTTGGGACAGGGGTCTTGGGACAGTGGTCTTGGGACAGGGTCTTGGGACAGTGGTCTTGGGACAGGGTCTTGGGACAGTGGTCTTGGGACAGTGGTCTTGGGACAAGGGTCTTGGGACACTAGTCTTGGGACACTAGCCTTGGGACACTGGTCTTGGGACACTGGTCTTGGGACAGTAGTCTTGGGACACTAGCCTTGGGACAGTAGTCTTGGGACACCAGCCTTGGGACACTGGTCTTGGGACACTACCCTTGGGACACTAGTCTTGGGACAGTAGTCTTGGGACACTAGCCTTGGGACACTAGTCTTGGGACAGTAGTCTTGGGACACTAGCCTTGGGACACTGGTCTTGGGACACTACCCTTGGGACACTAGTCTTGGGACAGTAGTCTTGGGACAGTAGTCTTGGGACACTAGCCTTGGGACACTAGTCTTGGGACAGTAGTCTTGGGACACTAGTCTTGGGACAGTAGTCTTGGAACAGTGGCCTTGGTACAAGGGTCTTAGGACACTAGCGGAGAGTACTGTGATAGTGACGAATAGTCTTGGGACGGTATAAAAATTGAAGTAAAATTACAACAAGTGTGTCTTAAGACAAAATAAGACAAATCGAAATAGGTACGGTTGAGACCACATTAAGGGAAATTTTTCAAAGGTTTTAGAAAGAGAGCTACAACAAGGTTTTTAACACGTTGTACAAAATTTGTTACCACAAAAATTTTTTTTTGTTTTATTATTTTTTTTATTCTTAGAATAGAATCGTGTATATAATAAAATTGTAAATAAAAGCAGTTGTAAATAGAAATAATGAGGCGGAGTAGGGTACCGGTGCTCGAAAAAAGGTCAAGTGGATCAAACACGAAATATAATTCATCGCTGCGCGGAACGACATCAACAGGCCCAAAGATAACAAAGAAGAACTTTTCAGTTAACATGGTCAGTACGAGGAGTGGCACCGAGAGCAAGAAACGAGAAGATGTGGGGGAAAAACAGGTGGAGCCCACAATCGAAATCGACCTAGAGACACCAGACCAGAGCGTAGATGAAGTGGAGAAGAGGACAACGGAATCCACACCGATGCCCCACGTGGAAGACCAAAGTCCAAAAACCGTGGAGTTTTCACGAATAGACGCATTGGAAGACACAACAGGCAATACCCGAGAGACTGTGAAAAACGACTCTCAAGTGAAAAAGACATCCTTCACAGACAAGTTTGCAATGATGGTCGGACTCAAATCGAAAGAAAACGTGACTGAAGAACCAAAAACAGAAAGAGCACGAACATTTGGTACAGTGAGCACAAGGGCGACAGAAGCCGGCCAGAATGAGGAACAAGCTAAAGCAGAGGCTACGGCCGAAGAGAAACCGACGGCTGACCATGAAGAGACTACCATTGAGCTGGGCGACTTGTTGGCGAAATTAAATCAGATCGACAAAAGACTTAAGAACAGTGAAGAAGACAGAGAGGTGATAAAAAAGGAGATAAGATACAACAAGCACGAGTATCTAGACAGTTATTTTAACCTAGCTAAGGCAACAGAGGAGAGACTCAAGTAAATGTCAGATAAGGTAGAAGCCACCAATGAAGAACGAGAAAAGAACATCAAAACAGACATGCAACAGTTGAAGAACCGATATGATGATGTCAACAGCCAATTAGGGAGCCTGGAAAGGAGAATGGACACAATGAGCAAGAGTCAAGCCGAGAGTTCGTGTGCAATACAGGCGAAGTTGGATGCAATCTTGAGAGGTTCTACTCCACAAGAAAGACCGGCAGCGGATCGTACGCAAGGCACCAGAGTTGACTTTGTAGAACCACAAAGGAACAAACGGCAATCGACGCCGTTGCCCTTAACCAGGGATGCGATAAGCATAGCACCAACAGCTGCGAAAACAATAATGAAGAATGGAACGTCGAATACAACGACAGGTCCGGGAGATGCAACAGCTAACAGCAACACAGGACCGGATGCTATGACATGGGCCAGCACTTGGGAGATGATGAACAGGACTCTAGAGGCCTTCGCCACGAGGAACACTGACTCGAGCGACAGGAGAGAGGGAAAAACGAGAAAGACATTCAAGAAGCCAAAAGAATTCAAGGACGACTCCGATGGATGCATTGACACTTGGGTGGAAGTGATGAGATTACATCTAGAACAAGATAACTTGAGTGACGAAAGACAAGCATGTACAGCCATACTGAGCAACTTGGAAGGAACGGCATTAAAATGCGTGGTCGCAAAGAAGGAGGAAGAACGCGACACCGCGGACAAGATCTTCGAGATATTGCTGAATCGATTCGGGTCAGGCATGAAGGGTCACCAAGCGATGATGCGATTTGAAAAGAGAAGGCAGAGGGACGACGAGTCAATAGATCGGTTCCTAGATGACCTCGAGAGCTTGAGAAGGAGGAGTGACCCAGAGGAGTCGACAAATAGACGGAACTTTAGCATTGCCTCGAAGTTCATCGATGGGGTGAAAAGTGATGACTTAAGGACAATGTTAGCAACATACTACACATTGTCGAAGGACAGCGCACCCACCCCAGAAGAAATGAGACAGAAATCAAGAGAATACATGCTGATGAAACCTAAGAAGTACTCATATTCCGAAAACAGGAACACGCAAGGGGGAAGCCAACCCCAGAGGTCATCATGGTACAAACCTAGAGATGATATGGACAAGCGCAGATCATGCGCGAACTGCGGGTCAGCGGATCATCATGTGGCTGACTGCACAACGTACAAACAAGGCATGAAGAGCCTAGGTTATGCACCGGATGAAGAGGATATGAGCCAGATGGAGGAACACGAGTACTATAATGGCTTAATCATCAAGATAGGCGCCAGATGCTTCTTCTGTAACCAGGAGGGGCACTTCAGAATGGATTGTCCCTTGTTCTGGGAAGCGGTCAAGGACCAGAATCACCCCAAACATAAGTTGGCATTAGCGGCGGTGCAGAATCAGCGGAACAGGCAAAACGAGTTTGAATCTAGGAACTTGGGGGCACCAAACACCGAATTGCCGACGAAGACAGTGAAAGCTGTTACACATGTTAGCGGTGCGTTAGAGTCCGCGGCCGGAAGCTCTCTAGAGATAAATTATGAGAAAGCGGCGACGGAAGCAATTGCCAAAGTGAAACAAGATCTGGCTGCGAAAGAAATAGAGCAACGACTAAAGTTGGAGATCGAAAGACAGAATTTTAACGAAGCATTAACCGGATCGAACTCAATACCAGAGGCTAGAACGGGCTCAATGAAGACCGGGAATTGTAACACCGTGAAAATGGTGACAAGTAAACCTTTTGGAATATCGAAAATCGGAGCAAGAATAATGTCGATAATCACAGTGGGCGGACACGAGGTAACCAGAAACTTGAGCGAGCCGAGCGACCAGACGATAATGCACATTGACGTGTATGCAGACTACTTGAGTGGAATAAGTCCACAAACGACTTCTAGAGCGCTCAGGGCACTACTCACGAGAGGGGGCAGCAAATCGGTACGTGTTGATAATAGGTACACTGAAGCTTATGGTCCACACGAGGTCATGCTAAATATAGATGGAATCAACATCTATACCAAGACGATGATAACATGCGACGAAGACCTAATTGGACAAATCTATGTAGGGAAAGAAGAATTGAAAGTAAGATCGATTGGACACTGTGCTATGCTCGAAGAAGATGCAATGCACATCGGGACGGAAGCAGACGTGACAGGGCACGTGCTAGACATAAATGGCAAAAAGACTCAGTTACGTGGATTACTCGACACGGGAGCAGTCTTGAGCGTCATACCAATCGAAACATGGGAAAAGATGGGCTTTGACAAAGGTGACTTGATAGATTCGAGAATACGGCTGTCAGCTGCAAACAAAGGGGCCCTTCGGGTGTTGGGCAGGACGCCGATAATAGCCCTCAATTTGGGGGAACGTAACCTGTGGATGAGCTTCATCGTGGTAGAAAACCTAGATGAATCTGACCAATTCATTTTGGGCAGAGACTTCATCAGGAATTTCGACGTAACGATTGATCTAAATAATGCAATGTTCAGGATACGGAACCCGGATAGGAGGTACGCAATCAAACCGGTAAATTTAATAATGGCGAATGAAAACAAAGCACCGGTATTCTTGAGTAGGAGAGTGAGGTTAAAAGCCAATGAAGCGGCAATCGTAAGCTTGAGGATGAAAAATTATAATGAACTAAGTGACAACAAGCAAGTGTGTATAGTTCCGAATCCCAATAGTCAAAGCGCTGCTGTTTTAGGAAGATCATTTTCGATAACGAAGAGCGGCCTCTGCGTCAGTGTCTTGTTGAATACCCTTGATATACCGATCACGATACAGAGAGGGAGGAAGCTGGGATATGCTTTACCAGTTAAAACTCGATACGAAACAATTGAAAACTCAAAACAAAATGAAGTTGTTGATTGTCCTAATCACAGGGACAAAATTTGTATCTTGAGACGATTGCAGAGAATAAAAGATTCTTCAGGTCTTATCAAATCACTTAAGTCAGAAACGGACGATGGGCTTTCGAGCTGTTCGAACTTTCCAGAGCGACCCACACCAGATGAAATGCAAACTGATAAACCGGTTCTGCCGGAGATTGAACATTTAAGGGGCAAACTGAAAGATGAACAGCTCAAAGCTATCAAGGACGTACTAGAGCGGAACGAGGAGGTTTTTTCAAGGCATAAGGCGGATATCGGGTGTTGCAATTTTGTTGAACATGAAATAGAACTTGAGGAAAACGCGGTACCACACAGGGAGGGGGCGAGGCGCATGACCCCACACAAATCGGACGCGTGTAGAAAAGAAATCGAAACGTTACTAGAGTATGACATGATAGAACCATCCAAGTCACCGTGGGCGTGTGGAGTAGTGATGGCCAAAAAGAAAGGCGACCAGTTAAGGTTTTGTTGTGACTTTCGATACCTGAACTCCGTCACGGTGAAGGATGCCTATCCCATACCTAGAATTGATGAGAGCCTCTCGAAGTTAGGTGATGCGAAATTTTTTACGACTCTTGATTTAGGCTCGGCCTTTTGGCAGGTACCATTAAGGAAGCAAGACAGGGACAAGACAGGGTTCGCCTGCGAGTTGGGTCTGTTTCAATGGAAACGGATGCCGTTTGGACTCTGCAATGCAACAGCCACGTTTCAGCGGCTGATGGCACACGCGTTGATAGGCGTGACGAAGAAGTACGGCAACCTGGTAATGTGCTACGTGGACGACGTGGTAATAGCAACGCCAACACTAGAAGACCACATCGAGAGGCTTGACGAGGTGTTCGCGTGCATGAAAAGATCGGGGCTGAAGTGTAAACCATCAAAGTGCGAGATACTCAAGGACTCGATTAAATACTTGTGCAGGATGGTAGATAAACACGGTATCAGACCTGACCCAGACGCCGTGGAAGCAGTCCTAACCTGGAAATCACCGAAGACGGAACACCAGCTGATGAGCTTCCTGGGTTTCGCCAACTATTATAGAGAATTCATCAAGGGCTATGCGGACAAGGTATACCCGATGCAACAATTAATGAGACATAAGGGCAAGAAGTTCACGTGGAACAACGCGGCAGAAGAGTAATTCCAGAGAATAAAGAAAGAGCTGTGTGAGGCACCAGTACTGGGTATGCCGACTGAGAAGGGGATGTACGTGCTAGACACGGATGCGTCAGTAGTCGCTATTTCTGGGATTCTCCATCAAGAACAAGAATGGAATGGGAAGACAGTCTTGAGACCAATAGCATACGGGAGCAAGGTCCTAAGTGACACAGAAATGAAGTACGGAGCACCGAAAGCAGAGATGTTTGCGGTGGTCACCTTTGTCGAAAAATACAGAGCATACTTAGGCAGTGAGCCCTTCAAGCTGCGAGTCGACAACCGAGCACTAAGCTGGCTGAAAACGTACTCAATGGACCAGAGCTATATTGGGAGGTGGATAGTTCGCTTGGATGGATACAACATGATAATTGAGCACAGAACACGAGATAAACATCAAAATGCTGACAGCTTGAGTAAGAAGACGGAGTTCTACGAGAGGCAAGAACAAAGAGAGGCGGACAGACCTGAGATCAAAGACGGCTTCTCCTTCATGGACAAAGAAACGTACGACAGTCTTCCACTCACGAGATGGCTGGACAAATCAGGCAAACCGATTGAAGATCATCCCGAATTGCCGGAAGAGCCTCTTGAAAAGACCATCTTGAAGAAAAGCAGAAGGATTCCGATAGGAATAATGCTCAAGTCCAAGATCGTGAGGGAAACACTTAAGGCAAAAGGTTATGATCTCATCCAGGTAGAGGAGGGAACCGAATAGATGAAGACTTAATGAGGTTGCTTGAGAAACTATCAGATGACAAGCCCGTGATCCAAGGGAAAGGTCAGGAGGCACCGGAACTAACCATACTTCGGAGAGAAGAAACAGTGAACAATACTGACGTCTCAAAAGGAAGCATCACTGATAGCAGGGAAGTTGTGCGATCACTAGTTGAAAAAATCCCCGAAAAAATTCTGGAACAGACAAAAGTCAGGGATAAGAAAGTAACATTCAGAGAAGAAGTTGAACACCTGGGACTAGATCAAGAGTCCGGGGAGTGGTCCAGATTCATGGAAGAAGACGAAACCGGAGAAGGGAAATTGTCCGGGGAGCGTGAAGAATGGGATGAAGACTCGGATGAGAGCAGCGAAGACCAAGACAGTCTATGCATGATACTGGCGGAAGAGAAGATAAGACAGCACGACAGGGAATTACAGACGGATCCATCTTCAGGGACGTACAATCTGGAAATACAAGAGGTACGAGGTGGTGAAGAGCTCGAGAAAATAGCAGTTTCAAGAAAACCACTAAGGGAACTATCGTGCAACTCAAACGTCAGAACGAATCTGGTACCAGAAGACGACATGAAAATCGTGAAAAGGATGATATGTGTGAAGCTGAGCGATGACATCCACAACCCTGGTGAAATGAATGGACAGATCATGGCGCTAAAGGAGCACGTTAAGGCGAGATACAGGCTGTCTGACCTAATAAGGGCCCAGAAGAATGACAAAATGACAAGTAACCTCTCCAAATGGATCCATTCGGGAGTCAAGGAGAAGGGGGAACTTGAGGAAGACAGCTACAAGATCTTGAGCCAGTTCTACAAAGAAAAGAGAGATTTACTTTATCACACAGCTGAAGGGGTGGTAGCGTGCAAGAGAAGAGATGAGGAAAAAATATTACACAAACACAACCTCATCATACTACCACAATTGTACCAAACGGAGGTGCTTTTCAGATCACACGACCAGATGGGCCACCAGGGGATAGATAAAGTACAACAAAGGATACTTCACAGGTTTGATTGGCCGGGAATGAGAAAAGCTTGCGAGAGATGGGTGAATGCCTGCCTAGCATGCCTTCAAGTAAAAGACCCAAGGAAGATGAAGTTTCCCCTCAAGTCTGTCGAGAGTTCGGAATTCAATGAAGTGGTGCAGATAGACCATCAGAAAATCTGCATGACGGAGTCGGGTTATAACCAAATACTAGTTATAATAGATCACTTCACCAAGTTGGCGGAAGCGGTTCCGTGCCAGACAGCCTCGGCAGAGGAGACATGTGATCACCTGATAACGCATTGGATATCGCGGTATGGTTGTCCAATGACTTTCCAGTCGGACAACGGCAAGGCTTTTGTGGGGGACTTGACAAAAGAATTGATGAAGAGATCACACATTGCTCAAGCACACTCGACGACCTATCATCCACAGACCAATGGGTTGGTAGAGAGACAGAACAGGACACTGGTCAACATGCTCAGGGTGTACTGCTCGAGATACATGACGGACTGGGACAAATACCTGCCACAGGTAGTAGGAGCCTATAATAGTACTCAGCACTCAACGACGGGTATCAGTCCTTTCATGATGTTGACAGGCAGGGAAAGAGCAATGCCTATAACATTCTTCTACCCGGAGTACGAGGGGAAGAGGACGTCACCTCAAGCATACGTGAAGGAAGCGATCAAAAGACAACAAGAGCTAAACGAGCTATGTCGGAGAAACACGGCGCAAGCGCAAATGAGGCAACGCAAGAAATATGACGAAAAGATACTAAGAGCAAAGCCATACGAAGTGGGCCAATACGTGTGGGTCTTCCAAAATGTCATACCGCCCAAGGGAACAAAGAAACTACTCAAGAAATGGAGAGGACCGTTCATGATTACGGAAGTACATCAACAAGGACGGTTCTATCGCTTGAGTACAGGGCGAGCAGCACATTACGAAAATCTGAAGCCTCATGTCCCGTCCCCGGAGGACTGGTGCCTACCAAAAGACATGGAAGGTCTTGAGTACCTGGTGGTGGAACCAGCGTGCGAAGTGAATGAGAAAGGCACTAGAGAGAAAAATGATGGTAATGAGAACTTGAGTTTGGACGACAACGAAAAGATAGAAGTGGAGTCGGATGCAGGTTCATTTGTAGAAGAAGACTGGAACGACCCAGAGCAAAACGAGGTACCGAAGTGGATGGAGCCGGATCGACCAACACCACCGGAAACCAGGACTGGCAATCGTAAACGAACAGGTATGAGGTACAATAGGTACGGGGATGACTTCTTGATCGATAAGATACAGCCAGACAAGTTGGGCGATGAACTACTAAGCGCAGGCGAACTGGAAGCCGAAGAGGAATGGCAGGTCATTGACGATGGTGGACATTATCCGCAGGATGATTACTCGACGCCAGAATTGGAGACGGATCTCGAGCAGAGTGAAATAGAAAGGAGGGAGAACACGAACTTGAGGATTCTAGAGTGGATGCGTGATGTCAGAGACGAGAGCCGCGAAGGACAAAGCATTCAGCAAATCGATGTATCAGCAGCAAATTACATGAAGACAGAGGACCCTCTTTTCGGATGGACAGCAACAGACAGGCCACTGGACATCCCCAAGGACAATTCAGACCCGACTACATCGACGGGGACGTCGATAAATATTTTTGTCCGGGGAGTGGGGGTAGGACTTACCCACACCGAAAATTTGATGATAAAGAAGCTCAAGGAAGTGAGGGAAACAAGCGGATTGGAACTGGAGGAAGAAGAACCAGAGCCTACCATAGGAAGGAATTTCAAAACGAAATTCGAAATACCCAATGAATACTCAGAGAACATCATGATAACGGATAGCGACTTCATCCTGTCAAACAGGACCAGCGCGATCTGCATCACGGCGGACATGAGTTTCAAATCAAGATTGGAGGCTGACTTCAAAAGAGAGTACCAGAACGTAGAGTTTCTGTTCAGACAGAGGCCAGGACTGGGAGGCATAGCAGCGCTTCCACCGTCAGTGGCACAAGTCCCGGGCAAATACCTCTGCTTCCTAGTAACGAGAGTCAACGACAGAAACACAATTGATCCCGAACACGTGATATTGGCACTGACAAGACTACGTGACTTCATGATTGAAAGAGGAATAGTGGAGGTCTCGATGCCGGTGTACGACCCAAACAGGGGCAAACTGAGCTCGAGGGAATTGTACGCTATCCTACATGTGGTCTTTGCAGAAACAGAGATAATGGTGCATCTTCACAAGAAGTACTACTTGAGCATCGCCTGAGTCGGGTACATGGAGGTATCAGGTCGGGTGTGAGGGAGGAGTCTTGAGTTAGGTACTGGGGTGCGGCGCAGGTAAAGGGATCTTAAGATGTGATTGGCATGACAATTGAATTTTAAAAGAAAGAATTGATGGTGCTAAAACATAAAATGAATCTGCATGTTCTTAAGGGAAAATCCAATCGAATTGCTTTAAGTGATATGAGAATGATAAGATTTTAACCATATGGGTAGAAGGGGGGTCTCTAGGTTAGGAACGTGACATGCTAAGTTTTAATGAGCTTTCTGTTTTCAGATCGAGTTTGAAAAACAAAGTTGAAAATCCAACTACACTCAAGCGAGAAACAGAAAGAGAGAATCTTGATTGAACACGCGATAATCCGAATCTACAGCAAGTACTTGCAAGAGAGCATTTCTAGAGAATTCTTGAATTGGGTAATACTTGAGTTGGTAAGGTAATTCTTGAGTTGGTAAGGTAATTCTTGAGCTGGTTAACATCTACCTATATACATCCCGAAGTTGCAAAAATGGCAGACCGATTCTGGAACTCCGTGCCCGCGGCTCTGAAGAAGCCCACTCTTGACGAGCTGTACAGACGCTTGAGGGACCTGGACTACACCCAGATAGACGAGAGAATGGCGGTGATGCTGAATGCGATCCTCCAGTTGGAGGACCAGGGTGAGTGCAGGGAGTCTGCGACGGAGGCTGTCTTGATGGTCGGCTACACCACCGAGGGCATATCAAATCGAGAACAGACCAGATGGTTATCTTGGAATGCGGATGGAGGAGTAAGGGGCTTTGACTTGGCAAGAAATCCTGGCCTGAGTAACAACACCGAACACGGCGCAGGAGAATTTCCGCTACCGACGAGACCAACAGCAAGATCCACAGGCCAGAGCTCGAGTAAGGTGCCGTCGATGTCGCGAGCGCAACAGACGACAGAGGCATATCCGGATCTGGGGGTTCTAAAGAAAGAGCTCGAGAAGGCGCTGAAGGAAAGGAATAAAGCGAACCTCGATCGGGATCAGGCGAAGCTGGACAGGGAGAAGCTTCAGCTGGAGAGAGACCAGGCAGTCGACGAGCGAGATCAGACGTCGAAATTACTTGAGATGCTAAGGGCTGAACATCAGCAGGAGCTGAGGGTGCGGGAGAACGTCGCAAATCGTGATCAACTGAAGTCGGAGTTGGAAAGGATAGAACAGCGACAACGCGAGCTTGACGCACAGAAGGGAGCCAGGTCAAACGAACGAGTGGTGACCAGCTCGAGGCCAGAGTCGCGCATGGAGGTGGATGAAGCTCCCAGGGCTAGAGGACGGTTCAACCTTGACCGCGAGGCCAGAGAACATATGAGCGAAGGGTTAGAGGTCTGGATACCGAATGACGTGACGCCTTCCTTGCGCAACCTAGAGACACAACCTGTTCGTCCTCTGATGGACGTGGTGTTACCAGGATATACCCCAACCTCGACCTCGAGTGGCAGTCAGGTGAGTGGCGCCTCATCGCGCCTGAAGGAGCTAGGCGAGAAATTGCAGCAGCAGAGTCGTGAAAGATCGACGAGGCCAGAGCTTCCCCCTACTTGGAGGGAACAGCCGGTCAGGAATATCGTGATCGCAAGCTATAAGAAGAATACAGAAGGGAACTACCACAGGCACAATCGGCTGGACTGGAGTGCGGAACAGGGAGCCAGGAGGGACTGCTTCCATGACGCAGCCTGGGTGGAGTATCTAGCGCCACCTCGTGTGCCAGAGGGTGCAGTTCACCTAATTATAGGGGATAGCCTGGTGCGGGTGTTGACCCAGATACGGTCCCATTGGCAGACAGGAGTCTTGAGTTTCGCTGGAGCTGCCACGCCACAGATGTTGGCAACCCTGGACATGCTAGGGATGACCAAAGTTTACACAGTGACCCTGATGGTTGGGACCAACGACGTGTCAAGGGGAGAAGCGAGGAAAGTAGCGAGGCTGTGCGACAAGATGAGCTGCCTTCTTGAGGAACTGAGGATCCAGATGGACCCCATCCTGCTGACGGTATGCACGGTCCCCTACAACATGATGTTTGATCAGCACGCCCTAGAGATGAACCAGAAGGTGCGGAGCCTGAACAAGATGATCCGAGACATACACCGGAAGAGTGTGCTTCCTCTCAGGCTGTTGGACATAGCAGAACGTATGGAGAAAAAGGGATTCCCTGAAGACACCTCAAAAGATGGAATCCATTTCGATAGGCCAAGGGGAGCGGAGTGGCTGAACGACGTCTTCCAGGAACACATTAACACGCTAGAGGCGGACCTGCTGGAGACAGCCCAATTCACTTTAGGACCACCTCCCAACCCACCATTCCTTGCCTCGAGGGCCTTGGCTGGTCGCTTGGGAGCGAGAGTTGATACTAGAGACAGTTCAAGGAGCAATCAGACCCGATTGCAGAGTGCCACGCCAATGGAGTCGGAGGAGGTAGAGTCATCAACACCTCCGGGCTCGGCGATGTCCTCTGTGGTGGTGGCAGATGGCAGGAGAGAAAAGAAGTCTATGGAGACTGCCCGCTTGAGATATCCTGAGAAGGTGAAGGAACTGGATCTAGAGAGTTTGGAATGCAGACGAGAGTTGGCGGAAACCCTGGGGATCGAACGAGTGTCGCACGAGGATTTGAATAGACATCATTGCATAGACTGGTTGAAAGCTCACGAAGCGCACTTCTCGAGAGCGAAGTTAATGGAGACCACAGACCTGACTGGAATTCCCACAAAAACGATCATGGGACCCATTAACTACAGGCCTCTCAAACTGTTGGGGGGTCCTGGACTTATAACAGAACCTCCCAAGCACCGAACTGGCATCGCTAGGATCAGGTTGGCAACACCGGCGCAGTTGAAGGTGGTAGACAAGCTACTCAATCCGGGGGGAATGGAATTGCCTGATGCCGCTTACGAAGGTCCGAAGTTGGCAGAAGATCCCAGGTACGGGAAGCCCTGTGGTGGCACCCAACTGGCCAAAACTCTGGCAGTTTATGATAGAGCAGATCCAGCTGCTGCAAGAGTAGTCATTGTGGCGGGATCGGACTTCGAAGGAACGTCTCCCAAGTTGTTCTGGCCGGAGACTCTGGTATACTCCTTGCCAGGAGCCGAATTGAACCAGATGTTGACTCTAGTGGTGGCAATAAAGTCGGAGATGCCCTGTGAACCTGAGCTGCTAATGTTTGCAGGAATGAATGATCACCTGCACGCGATGGGACTTCTTGAGCAACTGAAGGGCAAGGAGATTCCGACATCAAGGAAGATATGGGAGGCTATTCAGGCGTTATTTGCGGCGATGAATGAGGTACAAGAGAACGTAGCCTCGAGATTTGGGTCCAAGACGAAGGTGGTGTTTACCACATCCCCAGGATACGCAAATATGCCACCCGCCCTACAATTCGTGTACGCGGTCTTGATCCTGATAGCAGAAGGGAGTGAATGGCAGATTCTGATGGCAGCCCCCAATCGAGAGCTGGAGCCATTGAACTTGAGGCTTTACAAATCAGAATTGCCGGCGGCATGGGCTGACATATCTCATGCACTGAGGGGCTTTTACGGACTGGCCGACGTCCTGATTGTATTGGATGAGGTACTCTTGCTAGAGATATCGAACTTTGCTAGACAACTCAAGTTCAGCCCAGTCATCGGGGACGACCACCCGGCGATAAACCAGTTGACGGCCAGCCTGTGGTTCCGGAGTATGGATGTGAAAGTCGCAAATTCCACCAGCAGGACTAGAGGTCCCAGTAACGAGAGAAGAAATGTGGTCGAGACGGAGAAACAGTTAGAATCGATGAAATATCGCTTGACTCAAGAGAATGGCTGGTGGCCATTCCTGACACCAAGGCTGGAGAACGTCACGAATAAGACGAGGGAGGAAGCACCACTCCTCGTGAAACAAATCTAGAGTTTTCTAGAGAAGCAACTGGAGCTAGCTGAAACGAGAGACATGACGGTGGTTAGATTTGTCTCGGCCGCCAATGAAGTGACGATTGGAGGATTTTGGAGAGAGCACGCCAACGGCGAATTGAAGACTAGGAGAGATTACGAGATTCTCAAGTTCTTGAGTCCTTGCTGGGAGAGAGAATTCTTGGCAGGAGTGTTCGGCACCACGGCGACTATCTTCGGAGCCTTCGTACAGGAGATACTGAACATGTCCATCAGCCTGCTCTTGGCCCTGTATTTGGTTTACCCCAGATACTTGTTCAACATGGGCCCAGCATACATGTTTAGTCGAGGAGTGGAGACACTTCGAGTTGATGGGTATCTGGCACTAGTACTCTTGACCCATGGGGAATTGGTATCGTTTCATCGGTTAATGGAATATGGAGAACCTCTGTCTATGGGGAGAGTCCACACGAGCATTGAAACCAGCTCCTACAAGTGTGCCGCAGGGTTGAAGACACTGCTGGTGCAATACCTCATGATGCAGAATCGATACATGACGGGTGAAGATGAGAACCCAACCTCGAGAGAAGAATGGGAGAAGGCGAACAGAGGGATGCCTCTGTTGACGGACCTGTGCCTGGCAATGAGGTCGGACCCAATGGGGATAATCCGGGGTCTAGAGGAGGTGGTGACCTGCATCTATGGTCCAGCAGTGACGTACGCGTTTCCAGATCCCCTGGTGATAACGTATCGTCACTCGGTGACGCACTTGAGTCTCATCAGCGTACTGGATGGTACAGCGCTGAATTGGTGTCAGCAGGAGGTGCTCAGGGCGCGTATGAGCAACACGGTGCTCTTCGGAAAAGTGAAAGATGCCGAGATGATGGTGTGCAACTTCAGGGGACAAATGCAATGTAGAATGGGAGGCAAGCGAGAGGGCCCCATTGAAATGTATCCAAAGTTTTGGAACCTAAACCCATTGACGGCCAACGGACGAGAAGTCTTGAGAATCCCCGCCTGGAAGGAGTGCTTTGCACTAGTCAAGAGGGAGCTGGAGGCCATAATGGAGAAAGAAATCCTACCAGCCACCATGCCTGAGTTCCCGACAGTCAGGAGGATGACCTTGGGAATGAATAGTCCCTTGGTGGTTCCCTCCATAATGGCGAAGATGATGACGGAAGAAACGCAGAGGCATTTCACGGATGGCTGGGATCCCCTGTTCATCGGCTACACGGCGGCAGTCTACTTCCACACCAGCGAGATGAAGGTAAATTCGTGGACGACGCAAGCGAAAAAGAGTAGAGGTTCGCAGCCCCCTGGATATGAGGTGCGGAAAGTCTTGAGGACTCTTGAGAAGGAAGGACTTGAGAATATGCTACCCATATGGGATGATGGCAGGATGATCGTGATGGAGGGACACGTCGCATTGGTGGACGAAATGAAATTTGCCACGAGAAAATACAAGGCACCCTATGGCTTGGAACAAGTAGAAGTGACACAGGAGGGAACAGATCTAGATGCAGCAGGTCAACTGCATGTAGCCCTGACGGAATATAAAAAGCTGGATCCTACGACACCGTCACCACTGTCTGTAGACACGCCTGGAGACAAGAGGAGTGGACCCGTTGAGGATCGATTCAAAAGAATTCTCGAGAGAAGAAGAAATGAATCAGAGGAAGAGAGTATGGATGAAACTCTCAGTGAAGCTGGAGAAGACATGGAGGTGGGGAATACACCTGAACCAGGGCCATCAGGGGAGGAACTCACCACTCAAGAGCTGTTGAAAGACTTGAGCGAAGAGAATTGGGCAGATACTGCCACACCACCTCTGAACCCGTCCCCGCGGAAGAACCTAGAGTTGCCATTGGCAGGTGAGACCTTCAATATGGGGATGTTACTCTTGAGCTCGGAGGAAAGGGAGAAGAACACGTTCGAAGGGAACAGGGACATATTCTTGGGATCTCTCGAGGATGACGCTTGGCAGGAATTCCTGGGGGAATTCAATCGAGAAGTGGGCAGCGAGACGACGCTGGACAAGTTCAAGAAGGAACTGTGGGACGCAGTAGTGAGATTCGGGGAACCGCTCCTGATAGGAACGGGCCTGGATGAGAAAGCAAGAAAAGAGCTGCTGAACAAGCTAGTGGAGCTGAGGAACGCACGATCGAAGACTAGAAAAGAGAAATGTGAGGACAGCTCTACTCTGAAACAAAAAACTGTGGATAAAATGGTTGATGATATAAAAAGGGATAAGGTTGGGACTAGTAATATGATTAAAAGTACTAATATCCTTAAGGCTCGAGCAGGGGGGAGGCAAGAGTTGGAAGGAGTGGATGGAGAGGTCGAATCAATGATGATAGCCACAACACTCTCGAGCAGAGATGTGAAGACTCGCAAGAGGAAGAGAGAAGTGGAAGGATGGGGTAGTCCTTCAGTGGATGCTGTTTTGGAAGGAAACTTGAGAGAGACGGCGCCCATCGTTTTGGCCCGATGCAAGACGGCGGCATACAAGAACAGCTCGGAGCTCAGGAAACCACTTGAAGTAGAAAAGGAAATAGAGGTTTCCGCCAGTTCGACGTCAGAAGAAGACTTCAAGCCTCAGAAGGTAAACGTGAAGAGAGGTTCAACGAACGGACAGGTAGGGGAAGTGGAGATCGGCAAAGAATGGATCTCGAAGGCACATCAGGACATGGGCAAGCAAGTGACGAGTGATCCATTGGAGAGGAACAAGACGAGGAACACTTCCCGGACGTGGTGGGTGGCCCTCGAAACATTGAAGGAAATGGAGGACTGCTTGAAGAAGTTGGACAGTGGAATAGCTCGCAAGCGACGCAATTGGGCCACCCAGCAAAAAGCCGAGGTTAATAAGATAGAGATGGCAAGTCATCTGAAGAGGTCCTGGCAGAGTTTGTTGAAGGATCATTTTGAAGAGGCGATGAGGACATCCTCATCAGCACCGCCACTAATGGCGAATCCCTTCGTTAGAACTGCGGGACAATTAATGTTCACCTGGAGTCTGGTGGGAATAGAGTTGGAGACATTGACCTCGTATGACAGGCTGAAGTTGGGAAGCAAGAAGCTAGAGGTGTATCAGGCACTGATGCAACACGTGGCCAGGGACAATTCAGGCTTGAGCCTGGCTAGAAGAAAAGATGCCACATGTTTCTTGAGATGGACAATGTCAATGATGTCTGATAGCACCATCCTGGCATGCCACCAGAGAGCAAGTGGAAGTAAAACCATGGAGAGAAGAGTCTCAACGATCATCTTGAACGTATATCAGAGTACAGGAATAGAGAAAGAAGATGGTTCCAGACTATCCTTAGAGAACCATCGAAAGCTGGACGAGGTACGGAGGTTCTCTAATAAGAAGTTCGAGGAAGAACATGATGTTCACCGTAACCTGGCCTCGTCAGAACAGTACTCGAGACTCAGTGAGAAGGGGGAATACCAATATGTGTCTGGAGTGATGGGAATAGCCTACAATCCCTTCTTGGACTCGGAAGCTGGAGGAGCCCACAGAAACCATGAGGTAGCGGAGCTACTGAAGTTTTAGACAGAAAGAATAATGGAAATAGACGCGGTGGAAAAAGAGGGGCCGAGCCTGGGCCTGATTCTTGAGAAAACACCAGAGGTTATAAGCATACCGCGCTCAAACAAGAGAGTTGAAGTGAACATGGGCGGTGGAAATGGCTTGTTAACCACGAACTTGGGAGTGATATGGAAGCTACTAAGACCCTCCTGGTGTCCACATCCCCATGCAAGTCTAATCGAGGAAACCACAGAGCGAGTGAGGTTAGCACCAACGGAAGATGAAGATCTGGCGAAGTTGAGTGTGCTACATAAGCTAATCACGCCCCAGATGCAAGAGCCAAGCGAAAGGACGAGCGACCCCGGGTCAGCAAAGAAATTGGAGCCGGGTAGCTGTCTGGATTCGACGTGTGGGAACGGAGAGCACATCTGCGATGGACGGTCATGCGTCAGAATATTGTCGTTTCAAAAAGAAGACCTGGTCACTTGGTTCGAAGACATCACAGAAAGGGAGAAAAGTGAAGTGCAAATAATAGCGGAATGTTACGCGAGAACCACGGTGAATATAGCGACAGCTCTCGGATTCTTCTCGAGAATGTGTGGTCTGCAGGCACTGGAGAGACTGGAGTCTGAACATCATTTAGTGACGGCGTTGAGCGTAGAATCATGGCCCGGGGTGTTGCAGGTGACTCAAAAACACATCCGGAGCTGGAAGGTTGGTCTTGAGGCGGAAATGGGATTTCCCATGAGCGAAGCTTATGGCTTGCCATTGAACGCGAAATCGCTGATTGGGTCAATGATGGCCAACTTGTGCGGAAGTCACTACCCGCTACACATGGCGATGGTGGAAGTGTCCAGCCAGAGAATACTGGTGGACAAGGCCTTCTCAGTGCCCAAGTGCGTGAGGTTGGCTCGGATGTCGCATCACTCGCACAAGTTGTTGAGAAAAATCAAAGGGACAGTACCAAAAGAATTGAGAGATGACTTAAGCGAAATCTGGGGAGAAGATCTTCTGAAGTTGGAAAGAGAAAACACGAGCGATCACGAGAGACAAAACGTGATCGGGAAACCTGTGGGAAGTACTCCGAACCTGGAAGACAACGACACGATGCACGAGAAAATGATGGAGCTTGAGCCTCTCTTGGAAGCCTCAGGGGAGCGTAATCTCAGGAGCATTGAGATCTCTCATGGGGAATGCCCATGCCACTGTTTGGCACAAACGGTGTGGTATCCAGATCACAAGAACCTTTGCCTGGTGTGGGATGTGGAAGAGATTCGGTCGATCGGACTACCGGATCACCGGCAGAAGGTGACGCTCTTAGTAGTGAGTACGATGTTAGCTCTGAGATGGATAGAAGAGAATATAACGAAGTATCGGGAGGCGACGACGCCAACGGCTGAGTCAATATACGCGATAGACTACAGCAGGAGACTCGAGTTGTTTGAGACTGCGTGCAAAGTATTCGCCATACCGACGGAAGTCAGGCACGTATGGAGTCGCTTGAGGTACTTTCCATGGTTTCGGGCGACACTGACGTCTTGGTTGTACATGACAACGAAAGATCACATGAGAAAACATCAAAAAGAGTATCGACAGTTCCAGGCCGAGATTGGGCCGGAAGCTTTCAAGAGACCCCTGCTAACCCATCGTAATGCGATCACGACAGGATGGAAAAGAGTGGGTAAGATGTCTAGAGACAATACCAAAGCGAGGGAGTCGATACTAGAGGAAGACCTGGCGAAGAACGTGAGCTTGAGCCTGCACAACTCCTTTTGCTTGAACCGAGAAGCTAGGGTGAAGGCACTACCCAACCAAGCAAAGAGATTGCAGGAGCAGAGAGAATGGATGCGATCCTATGAACAGCTGAAGGCTTGGGAGGAGATTGTGATTAGTTCCGATGATGAAGAGAAACTGTTGAGACAGTTTGCCGCATCTAGCACTTCAGGATGCAGTACCTCCAAGGCGAAGAGTACGAGATGAATGGGCAAATCGGATGGATCTTGAGTCTTGAGAGGGAAGGGGGGCTTGAGCGTGGATCCGAGTGAAACTTGGATTCACGAAAAAGAAATTTTAACAAAGCAAATATTGTTACTAATATACTATATTTATTATATAAATCGAAATGCTGCATGACAATTTCCTGATTGAATAGGACAAAAGAGATTTTAAAATGATTGGCTTGAAAAGCGAAAATTCAAGGGTGCAGGTGTATGCAGATTTTGATTGCTGTTTAGCAATAGTGTGAAAATTTTAAATGGCTGTGAATTTTGGGGTGTAGATAAGCTTAAATCTGCTGCAAACTTCTTTAAATGACCACTGGCACTGTATCTTGAGCAACACTCGGTTTTTCTGGGACTCACTGGCAGAAGACAGCGCGCGATGAGGACATCGATCTCGAGTCCGGGGAGTATGTGCCAGTCGGTCATATTTGGAGGTTTGACCTTGAGAGAAGAAAAAAACGCTTGATTTTGGAGTGAAATTTAATTTTTCAAAATTTCGAATGGAACCTGTCATGCACGATTTTCTCGCGAGAACTGAAAATCAGAAAAAGAGATCAGAACAATTTCAGAACAATTGAGTAACAATCGCGGGAAAGTTGCTAGAAAAATCGGTGGGAAATTGCTATTCGCAATTTCGAAAGCAATAATAACCTAGAGTAGAGCTGTCCCATCTGAAACAGAGACGAGAGCATTCCCACGAGTTGGATTATCACGATTGGAATACCATTATTGACTGGACCAGAGTGAACCTTCGGTGGAAAGGTGGACAGCTAGAGTGTCCCAATGGTTCACGAGAACTTGCAGTCTAGAGTAAAAACTTGTTCTTGTTGTTAAAACTGACTAACATTAAACTCATATTAGTTACTTTATTAATTCTTGAGTTGTTTACCGACTTATTTACTTCCTGGCTCTTGAGCGTGCTACAATGTGAGTACTTAATTTAAATTCCTAGAGTGTGTTTTATAATTGTTATGTTGAGGTAAGGCGAGTTTTAGGTTGATCCATCTGAAATGGATCAAAGTTCCACTGTCTAATAAAAAGTAACTTAACGGATTGTTCCAACCCGGTTTTTAACGGCGTTCATGTATTTTGGGTATCTAGAGACCTAAGTATGGGGACGTTTCTAATTCTAGAGTGGGGGATATTTTAGTAGTAGCCTTTAAGCTGTAACGGGTCGTAGTCTCATGTCACAAGCGAACCGAACTGGCTCCGACCGTTCTTGAGGTAGAAAAACACAAGAGATGGTGTCCCTGACCCTTGAGCCAGTGGTTATAGGGCCTATTTTTCTTAAGCCTCATGTGTGACTGCAGTAGACGAATGTTACATTTTGTCCATTCTGGTCGAATGTCACAGTCATCTGCCTTCAACGATACTCCTTTTCTCACCACTACACGTGGGCTTTCCACATCATAACACCCTATTTAATAAGTTTATCACAACAATTAGGCTAATCGATTTTATTCTTTAGATAGAAGAGAGATCTGTCGATAGTTCTCGACCTTTGATTTGCTACCTTTTCTTGAATGAAGGAAAAAGCACTAACTAGCAGTGAAATGTGTAAATAATTGGTTTTTTGAAGATGATTGTTATTGATAATACAGACGCCCTCAGAGATTGGCTGGTGGAGGAGTTGGAGCCTATTTGTGATGCAGACCCAGGCGTTCTAGCGAAATACATTCTTGCCCTTGTTAAGCGAGACAAGGATGAAGATGTTTTGAAAACGAAATGCCTTACTTCACTGGATGTTTTCTTGGCGAAGGAAACTCCTGCGTTTGTTGACAAACTGATTCACACTTTAGTTACTCAGGCTTATATTCAAGGTAAGGTCAGATCATATTAGTGAAATGCATTTTTAAAATTAAACTATCTCTTCAAAGGCATTCTTGAAAAAGTCAACTAAGCAACTTCATTTTCATTTTGTTTCATAGTGGAAGTGGTAAAGATTACACTGAGAAAATTTTCAATTTTAGAGGAGTACGACCCGACTGATTGGTCTGGAGTTACGTCAAATGTAAAAGAAGAACCAGAAACAACACTTGAGAAGGACGAAACTAGCAAACAAGCCGAGACAACAGAGACGACCGAGCAAGAGAATAAAGAAATCGAAGCCAATGAATATGAAGCAAATGGCGATGACAAAAGTACTCCCGAGAATGAAAAATCAGCGAAGAAGCGCGATCACAGTTTATCAAGTATAAGTAGTGCAAGTGAACACGATCGAAAATCTAAAAGCAGATCGAAGTCAAACTCAAAAGAGAAAACATCAGTGAAAACAGCAAGAACTAAGAAAAAACCAGTTAGACGGCAAGTTGTTGATGACAGACCGAAACGTAAAAGAAGAAAAGATGATAAAATACTAAAAAAGAAGAGGAAAGATAAGCCTAGAAAGTGTCCTGATTATGAAGAAAAAGGTTTCTGCAAGAAAGGTGATTCATGTCCATTCGATCATGGGTCTGATCCTTTCAAAGTTGACAAACTGCCGACTGAGCCGTTCATTTCGCCCATGTTTCCAAATCCGTTCACGGCTTTTCCGCCTCCCCCTGGGATGCCATTTCCTTTCCCACCGCCTGGTTTGATGAACATGCCCCCTCCTCCTGGCTTTGAGATGATAGCGAAGTCGCTTCCCTTCCCCCTTCCAGGAGGCAACGGGTTTCCTCATATGCAGCAGAATCATCAGCAAAATCAGAACGATAACAGAGCACCGAAACGCCAAGCTAGCGATAACATTATATCTCTAACCCAAAACCAACCCAGAATGTACAACAATAATAACCAGAATAAACGCCCGAAGTTTACTCCATGGAATAAAGGCAAAGGTAGTCCTGATAATTCGACATTAGAGCTCAGAAGAATCCCCCTGGAACAAAATACAGAAGAAAAGTTGAGAGAACACTTCGAGAAATTTGGTGAAATAGAATCTATAACAGTAGGAATTAACAATGATCAGCAAGCTGCAATTGTCAAGTTTACTACTCATAATTCCGCCAGAAATGCTTGTTCAGCACCTGAACCAGTGTTCAACAATCGGTTCATTGCTGTGTTTTGGCACGCTGGAGGAAACGCTAGTTTGCCCACGATGATGAACTCTAGTAACGGAGGTCAAGTGGAAAGTCAAGGTCAAAATGATGGAGCGACCAATGGAAATGCAGATCAAAACCAGAACTCGGCAAGTTATTCAAACTGTGTATGGCGCTCTGTGATCTACTTTTAATAATAGTTACGCATGTCATTAAGCTAGTGAAAATAATCTTAGTCCAAATCGGTCTCAAAAACGGAGAATATCAGCTTACCTGCAGACTCGTATACTTTTTACAGAGGCAAACGCTTGTGTTTTAATCCGGGTTCACTTTGTTCCGACCTTACTTGCACAAATTAGTTCTCAGTTTAACATTGAGTTTTGGTGGCAACTTCAGTAAGTTTATTATCCGAGATGATGAATCGCCTAATTTTTAGTGTTAGGTAATGTATGAACTCAATCAGGCGACTATAACAATAGTTTAGGCAGGAAGACGTTTGATTCGTAACACGGACGCATGTCTGCTGTATGATTCTTTTAATCGGCTATTTCGTTTCATTTTTTTGGTTCATATTAAATGCCATTTTTGCTATGTGCAGCCTAGCCTCTCTATGATTAATTTCAGGTCATTTATTACCTAACTTGTACGAAATAATTTCGGTTAATTTCACTTGCTTTAGTGTTCATGTTATCTGCTTTTTTGTTTTTTTTTTTGCACGAAATTTCGAATGTTTTTTTTCATAAAAACAATGAATAGAGGTGTACGTCTCAAACAGACTATGATAGAAAAAAAATTTCTGGCATGGAAATAAAAAGTTCATTCAATAGCATCAATATGCCATTTTTTATCAGCTCGGAAATTTTTTCATTTTCTTACAAGCTAGCAACTTTTGTGTTCAAACGTTTTTTCCTTGAAATATGTATGTATATAATGGCGCTTTTAGAACGTTTCCAGATTCAACTGATCAAAAAAGCTCTTAAACTGAAGGAGTCTTTATTCAAAGCTAAAGAATGGCTTGTATCAATTGGCTAATAACTTCATATATTTCAGACATTCCCGAAGAAACATGCAGCTACAAGAGCCCAACGGCTTCTGCTGGCCAAGCAGAGTCAGATGATGGGACAGGCAGGGGGAGGAGGAGGGATGCAGTCCCAGTTGGAAGCACAAGAGGCGCTGAAACAGCAGAAGATAGACTCATCACTCAAACAGATACAAGGTATATGAGTTAGCCATAAGGTATCGTATTCAAAAAGGATCATCTTCTTTTTTACCAAAATAGAGAAAAAAAATGAATTCCGCTTGAGTTGTAATCGCGAAAAAGTCTTTTTTTCCTTTAAGCTACTCTTCCAAATCTTGTAACCGCGAACAAGACTTTCCTTTACACAATTTTTTTTAAAATCTTGTTCTCCGGAACAAGACTTTTTTGCCGTTAAACAACTTTTCTTACAAATATGTATGAAGCATATTCAATCGTTGACATGTCGCAAGTGCCGGCTGGCATGCACAATTTCTTGAAAGTTTAAATAAAACTGCGTGTTTCGTTTTACGTACTAATAAACTTTTTAGTTAAGTTTAATTCTGATCATTAGGCGATGGTTCAGCGTTTTTTGACCAGCACATTGTGTATTCCTTTTCATTTAGCTTGTCTCAAATATACTAAATCCATTTTCTTCCAATAAATGTCCAATAACTGTTTTTGAATGAAGCCTTACTGAAAAAATGTTCAATTTATTCGGATTCTAGTTTTTACTTTCAATTTGTGTAACCATTGATGTTGTAACTAATTATCCTGCTCAAGTTATTTTGTTGCAATTTTCAACGAAATGATGGAATATGGAATATCTGAAATACCACTCTCTTATACCAAAAGGGGAATTGGTGCAAAAAAATGAATTACCAGTTGGATGAAAAGTTTTTTCGTTTTCTCTAAATGGGTTTGTTTAAACGAATTAAATTCAATCAGGAGCTTCAATTAAATTCAAAAAGATTTAACGTGGTTTATCCACTGCAAATTTCGAAATTTCAATTGTCGGTTTTCTTAACAGCTATCATTTTTTTGGCGAGGTTTTTGGTTTTTCTTTTTGGTCAAATTTCTGCAGGCTAACTTTCTTTTTTGGCTAACTTTTTTCCGATTAAGCAATTTTACCTAAATTAAAAGTCCCGTTGAATAATTCCTGGGAGAATGCCGACAATTACATTCCAACATTTTTTGCCCAAATGTTTTTTCTACGATTTAAGAATGTTTTTTTTTACTATTAGTCACAAGAAAGTAATCGGGCCTTTTGTTCTGAGCTTTCTGAGATTATAATCTTTTCTGATTATACATTTTCTTTTAAAAAAAAATTTCTTTCTAAAATCATTTCATCAGCTGTCTGAATTAAACTAAGTCTTGAAAAAGTAAGAAACGTGTTTCGGCTTTTTAAATGGTGTTTTTTATTATTTTTTTTCACATGGTATACCAGTAATATTATTTCCCAATATGATTTTGTATCGTAATCCACGGGAAGCTCCGCTTCGCTTTTGCTTAAAAGTGTGTTTACAAGATACTATGATAACCCTTCCGATAAGCAAGGGTATTGCAAACGGACATTAGACTTTTTTCCCCGTAAAAACCTTTGTTCACAGAGTGGTCAATTGAGTAATTTATTATTTCAAAGGGTCTTTTAAACGACCAACTACATCTTACATTTACTACTAATTTAGAGATCGTAATTTATTTTAAAGTGTTCCATGCTAGTCTTGCGATAGTTTTTTTTCGAAAAGCTTTCGGATTATTTTCAATTTATTGGCTGTCGGCCTTAATTTTGTCGGCTGATTTAGCTAATGATCCTTCTCTACTAATTTTACTAGATATTTAAAATGGAAATAGTGTCAAATTTGACAATTTATTTTCATATGCTTAACATTAACTTCTCCGAAACTTCAAAAAAGTATGGAAAATTTTTTTACGAAGGTAGATGTGTTCGAAATTTTACTGGATTTGTTTGAGTGACATGTTGTGTTGGGCATGTCAAGACCAAGGTCAGTGGTTTGAATCCGGCGAGGACTTATTTTTTTTGTAAACGGAAAATTGTCCACGCGTCAAAAAGTCTTACTTGGACTTCTGTTTGTCGGGTTGTTTTTTGTCGACTTGCCCTGTTTTGCCAAGAGTTTAGGCATTTTAACTGAAATACAAAATTTTTTCAATGTGTTCCGGTTTTAGGAAAATAATAGAGGTCCAAGACGTTTTGTCGATGCTTTTTGTTGTTTTTTGATTTTTTTCATGTTTATTGAAAACTTTTGAAGTTGTTTTCTTTATAAATTCAAGGAGTGTTATGAGCATTGTTGAGACATCAAAGTTGAGACGACAAGTTCTGGACTTTGGATTCAGTCGGGACCTGTTTTTTGTGGAAACGGAAAGTTTTCGACTCTTTTGGATTTTCGTGTCTGCTTATTTTTGTCGGCTAAGGTCCCGCAGAAAGGTTCGATTTCTTTATAGCATTTGAAAGCTTCTAATGGTGCATGTAATTTTGCTCGTTTTTTCGTGCTCTTTTGAAGTTTTTTCTTTTCAATTTTTCATTCGCTTGTAATCAGAGTGATTCATTTTTGTATCGCAAGTGGTGCGAAGTTCAGCTTCGCCTCGATGTTTGAATTTTTGCTTTACAAAAAATCTGTTGTTTTTTTTAGCTCAAGAAGAAGCGCGGAAGAAGAAAGAAGACGAGCGAAAATCAGCCATCAAATTGAAAACAAACCTAATTGAACAGAAACGAGAACTGCTTTCAAAATACGTCGACGAACAGAAAAAACTTCTCAGTAAATTAGAAAAAGGAAAAACCACACTGAGTGCTAATGATAAGAAACTAATTTTGACAACTCTGAAATCCCTAGAAGAATCTTGCGCGAAATTGCGAGATGAAATAGATACATTACTAAACGCAGCTAAGCCAAAACCTGTAGTACCACCCAAACCGCCTCCAGCTGCTAAATTACTATCTTCATCTCCGCTTATGAAACACAAACGCGAGACTCAAAAAGAACTTTTAGATGCTGAATTGGAATTATTGACTGATAAAAATGCGGAGGAAAAGATGCAACTTCAGAAAAGGTTAATTGAGTTGAAGAAGGAAGCTGTGCAGTTGGGGGTTATGGGAAAAGGACGGCCTTCTTTCCCGGGGTCTTCGGCGTTTTCCAGCGGAGCATCGTCTTTAGCAGGAGGAGGTGGTAAGAAAATTTTTCGATCGGAAACTAATACTTTTCTATTGAAGAACCAAAAACTTGGTGTTCAACAATCCAATTAATTATTTCATTGTGACAGAAAATCTTTGTCTGTACTATTGATGCGCTCAATCTTGTTTTTAAATAGGTCTTGCTGATTTTTTTTTTTAGCAAATTCAAAAAAGTCAACATAAATTGTTCTTAAAATAAAAAAACTAACCTGCAATCATTTTTGCGGCTTCCTTGTTCTTTTGCACTTTGGTCAAATTATGTTGTTTTTTCGTTGAATTTTTATGCTGCAAAATTTTTTTGAAAAGTGATATGAGAAATTGCAATGAGTTTTGAGAAAAAAAAAACATCTCATGTTTTAAAAAAAAACAAATCACATATTAGAAGAAAAATTAAATGATTTTCAGGCGTTCCGTCAGGAAGCTCTCACCAATTCAGTTCATTTTTGAACTCCTCATATCCGCAAGTGAGGCACAATGCCCCTTTCCTCTCCCAAGCTATCCAGCAACAACAACAGCAGCAGAGTCTAGCCCAGAGTGGAGTAACCACAACAACAGCAGATAACAGACCGAAGACTATTAAGGCGAGTTTGAATTCGATTTCAGTTTATCCTCTTTAATGTATATGGATATAAATTTAATTTCAGCAGGAACTAATTTCATAATCTATTTCATTTTATTTTCTTTCTTTTAGGACTTGTAAAAATATATATTAATTTGACTAATCCCCGTGCCCTCCACAATAAATTGGAAGAAACTAGGCTGTGTAGTTTTTTGCGCATAATTTATGTATGTTAGATTTCTCAAGGTCTACATATATTGTGACTTGATTAGATTAAATTTGTTCAGTGGTTATGTTTCAATGATCAGTTATGACGCACTTAGCATAGCGGTGAGGCGTTTAGTTTGAGAGCGGCAGATTGTGTAATCGATTCTCTGCAATGGCATTGATATTGTGCGAGAATGAGCTCTCACTTGAACTCATCAGGTGTACCACAGCCTGACCAATTTCGTCTGCAATAGTGGAACCACGTGAAATTTTTGACGCAAGAAACGTCCGTGAGTCGCAAAAAAGATTATCCGTGAAGAGAAAAAGTCTGAATTTTTTCAAAAGTAGGTTAATATACCAATAATTTGATAGTTAACTATAATAGGTTTTGTTTTTTAAAGAAAAAATGTTTGTTTGCTTGCAATTATAAACAGCTGGCCGGGAATAAGTGATCAAAATATTCGCTGGCTTTTACTAACCAATTTCTTAAGAGTCGATGAACATAGTTCAGACTCTTAAATAGGTCGCGATGATTTTTTTTTTTCGTTTTTTCAAAAGTTTTAAAATTTGTTCAGGCTCAAGTTTAAAAGGAAGGCAAACTCCACTATCGAACAGCGAAAGTTAAAAGATAACGAAAAGTGCGATCGACTTCTAGTTGCGAAAGTGGAATTAATTATTTAGATTTCCCAGCGAAATAATAATTTTATTTATTGATCCAGTGTTCTCAAATTGGGTTCTTTTTATCAAAAAAGCACCAATCATACATTGTTGTAGAAATTTAAAGGGCTTTAAGGCCATCTGTTTTTCTCTGACATTTTTTCAAAAAACAAGTCAGTTATTTTTTCTGCTTACTTGCGTTCATTGACTCTTCCAACTGTCTGTTGGTTATCTTTTCTGTTCCAATTTTTTGCTCGATCTCCTTGAGCAACCTAAACGGTCAAGGATAGTTTTTTAGGATAATTCTACTTTTTCTTGTGATCGAGTGAGTTAAAAGTTGATCACTGACATCGGAATGAGTAGTTTTAGATTAATTAACTTATTTCAGATTCGTTACCTTGAAAGGATATTGCCATCAATTTGGCATTGACCATGAATCTCTTGTGACGTCTTCTTGTTATCGATTCGGTTCAACGTTGTTTCGATTGTAATGAATGTTTTCAGGTATCCGGCTTCGATCTGGACGAGAAAGATGAAGTGATCCTCCACTTCTCCAAACTGGGAAAAGTGGAGTCCAAATGGGAAGAGAATGGAGTGCTCTACTTCGAGTACAGAAACAGAATAGACAGTCTAAATGCAGCTCAGAAGGGCTTCAAGTTCAAGAATAAGACACTCACTGTCCATTGGCATAGAGGCGCACATAGAAACTCTTCGGCTAGTTTGGGTACGTTTGGGTGTCATTATTTTTTTTTTGGTTGGTATTTTTTCAGCAAATTGAGACTTATATTATATGATTAAGTTGTAGTATTTGTATGTTTAATTTTATTAGTTAAATGGAATAGAAATTGGAACAAAGGGGCTCATAATTAGCGAAGTTCGACGAAGTTGTTAAAAAGCCAACTATGTTTGAGTAGTAACATCATTGACATGAGAAACGTAGCAGAATTATCAGTGAGGTTATAATTTTACTTCAACAATTCCGTCATCTCTTCTGAAGTTGAAGGACCGCTCTCTTTATGAGCACAATTTCTCACCTGATTAAAATGATTCCTTTTGTCTACATGTCAGAATTAGGTTTTTGTTGCGTGCTAGTTCATAAAGATGTTTAAACGCTAACAAAAAGTTTTTTTTTACTTAAATGAAACAACTTAATTGATTAATGTAGTAATGTTGTAAAACAACATAACTTAATTGATTAATGAGTGGTCTTTTGGATTTTCTAGTAGCAACCAATCTGGCTTTTCATGAGTCCATTTTCAAAGTTTGTATTTCTGGCTTGAAAATAAAAGTATTATTATAGTTTCCTGTTTTTTTTCGCAGATGACTCAACGAGTTCGACCTTGAACTCGAGTAACCCTTTGAACAGCAGTCTGAACGCCAACTCAAGTTACCTCAGCGGGTCATCCCCAGGAGCGATCACAAACACACACGAACTAGCTAGAGCGAGGATGGAGAGCAGAGATAACAGTTTTTCTGCTTTGATGACAGAAGACGACGAAGAGGAGGCTGAACGGCTGTGGAGGATGACTGCTAATGTGTCTTATTAGCCGAATAGTGGCAATTTTAGAAGACCACTGTGCATTTAGCCGAAAAGTATTCCAAGAAGCAGACTATTGAGCATTTAGCCTAAAAGAATTTCAAGCAGCAGACCATTACGCTATAAGCCTAAAAGTATTACAAGCAGCATTTCATTACGCATTTAGCCGAAAAGTATCCACGTGGAAGCGAATTCTACATTTCAATGGATTTTCATGAGTTGAGCCGAAAAAAAAGTACATTTGATTTCGATTTCAAAAATCAGATGAGAATGTAACTTTTTTGGCAGAAATTACAAATTTATTAAAGAGTTTACCATGAAGAAACGATATCGAATTACTAGCTGAAGAAATCTTTCAATTATAGCTGAAAGATTAAATGATATTAACTTCAGATGCTGGTGCTTCCGCGAAAGAATACTTCGAAATTCATTTTTTCAACGATCGTCAAGCGTCTTTTCCTAATGATCCGAAAAAACTTTTAGTGCTGATCTTCGGCAACTGTATCAGCATTTCGCTTTTCATGCTATCTGGTTAATTTGGGTTTGTTAGAAGAATTTACACGCGATTTGAGATAAATTATGAAGAACTCTTAACTTGTCAATTTTCTTTTATTTGAGTTTCATTTCGTTTATGCTACTTGGTCACTTGTACACGTTCATTGCTGTTGTTATTGTTGTTATTCTCTCAAATATATCTCAAAACTCGCCTGGAAAAAGATAACAAACTGGGTGATGAAAAAAATAGAACAAAAAATAGATTGTATGGATATTAATTAATTCTAATCGACATTGTTTTTCCAAGGTTACTGCGACAGCAAAGTGTAAATTCATTATGATCAAGGAAAAGATTTTTGGGGCGTTTCTGGATTTGTACGTACTCCTACTACCGACTAAAAAATAATATGTTGTGCGTGAACCATTGATTTCTCGAGGTTGTAGAGGAAAAGCAAATGAGTTTGGATTTGTGGGGAATTGGCATTTGAACATTCGAGCGATATTCTTGTAATTTTTCTTCAGAGAAAACTGCCGTTTTTTGGGGAACGGTGAAAGCTAAAAGTCTTGATTGACTGCTAGCAACTTGTTAAGGACCAAACAATTGGCGGAATTTAATCAACAAATAATGTTTGCTACACAAAAAACAGTTTACATGAAAAAGTTGGCTTAGTGTCGAGAAAAACTCCTGTATCTACCAGCAAAAGTGTAAAGTTTACCAAACAAGATCGACGTCTAGTTTCGAAAGGGGACTTTTATTGTTAGATATCCCGGTGGAATAAAAATGAGCTCGTTTTCTCAAATTGGGATGTTTAAGCCAAAAAGCGGCGGTCACAAAATTCGAAGTTTTAAGAGCAAATATGTATTTTAAATATATATATTTATTTCATATATATACTGCTCTGAGCTGAATTCCCTGATTTTGTTTTTGAACGAATATTTCAGGCTAAGAAAGATGTTCATATGTAGTTTCTCTTCAGATCTGGTATGATGATCTCTAAAAGCTCCTGCCAACAGCAACAACTGTGCAATTCTGTATAGCTTATTTCGAAAAGTTTAAACACTTTCTTCTAAGGCAACTATTATAACCCGATCTTCTTATTCTGAACATTCAATCGGAGCTCAAACTTAAGCGGTTAAGCAGCAAACAGATTCTTATTCTTTTTCAGTTATGCTAAAATAAGCTCACTTTGGATTCAGATTTCTGTTTCGATGAAATAATCAATCGATTAATTGGGCTTTACTGGCGTTTAGTTTTCTATCCGGTAACATCCATTAAAACGAATGTCCAACTTTAGAAATAAATAGCTTGTTCTATGTTATGGCAACTATGAGCGCTGATGTTTCCGAAATAACATTTAATGATCACTCATTATGTAACGGTCACTGTTCTTGTGATGATTCGACTGATGTTAAAATTGATGTAAAAATGGGAGATAAAAACGATGACGAAGATTTGAAAAGTGAACCCATTTTGACGCCATCGAACAAGAGATTTGTGGTCTACCCTATAGAGTATCCAGATTTGTGGCAGCTATACAAAAAGGCCCAAGGTAATTTTCGTGTAAACAAAGTAGCAATTTAATTAGTGTATCGTTTTTTTAATGAGCTGAACAAAGAGGAAGTTATTCAGCTTTGGTTAAGTCAAATTAGATGCAAATTCAATGAAAATATTGTATAGAATATGGGGGAGGGGTAGTCTGTGAAATATTGTTAAATCATTTTTATTCATTATGTGATTTTTTTGTTTCACGATCATTCTAAGCAAATAAGTTTGCTGTCTTTCTCGGAGTTTTTTTTATTAATTACTGGTATTCTTTAATAGACATTCAATTTAGCAGTCATTACCGCACTCTATTTAGTAGTCAGTAACGCAAAGTTTTTATTTATTTATTTTTTCAGCCTGTTTCTGGACTGCAGAAGAAGTCGATTTGGGAAAAGATCAGTTCGAATTACTAAATGTGAGTAAAAAAAATTTTTGCCCCTTTTTTGTTTTTACATGCAAAAGCAAGTAGTTAAGCTTGTGTTCTTTTACGAGGCTAATTTTTCCTACCAAAATTGCTTCCTTTTGCGTTGAGTTGTTATTTACTGCTAAGTTTCTACCTTGTACGGTTCAAGATTTTATGTAGTCGAAATCAATGTCGGGGGCGGTAAAAGAGCAGTCGCAAACGGCATCTTCACCTCTGGGCTTTACCCCCCCCCCCCTCTCTCCCCTCTCTTACACCACCTGGGGTATACAGGCTGATTAAGCTAATCCAAACATCTTTTGCCCCATTCCCTAATAAGAAAAAACAATTCCTTAGATCATGAAATTGATGCTTAAGTGAGTACGGGAAGAAAGTAAATAGAGCCCGCTTCTGTGTTAAAGTTAGATGGTTCTGTTTTAAAGTTATTTCGTGCTTATTTTTAGCCCGAGGAAGTGCAGTTTGTCTCTGTGGTGTTGGCCTTCTTTGCAGTGAGTGACGGGATAGTGATTGAGAACCTAGTGAGTCGCTTCTCACAGGAGATCCAAATCCCAGAGGCCAGATGTTTCTATGGATTCCAGACAGCAATAGAAGTAAGAAGCCAATACTAAACACTTGATTGTTGTGATAGGGACATAGATTTTTCGTTCTGATCACATATTGGGAAGGAACATCGTAGTGGGATATTTTTTTCAGCTAAATGTAGGTACGACTAAGACAAAGATATATCACATTGAAGTCCTTTCAGTCGTGAAGTTGCACAATCTTGACAAACGTTTTATAGTATGGAATGAATAATATGATATATTCATAAGTCCGAATTTTGACCTTAATTAAGACAATTAAGGGACTGCATGACTACAAAAGAAAGCATCTTGCATAGCTCGAGAATCGTAGGTTTGAGTCCACTTCGATCCTGGTCGGAGGGTTCCCCAAGTCATCCGCTTCCTCAAGGTTGGAACACCTGAACATCTTCGGTAATATGGATGACACTACCGCCCACAGGAAAGCCCTGCAGTGGTAGGGACGGCGTTAACTAAAAAATATCTCGCAAAGCTTTCTTTCGATGTGGTGACGAATTTCATATTTGTTTGCTTAGAATGTGCATTCGGAGATGTACAGTCTGCTGATTGAGACTTACATCAGGGACCCAATCGAGAGGACAAAACTGTTCAATGCTGTCGAGAACTGTTAGCGAGTTTCTTCCTTTAAAAAAATCGTGATCACACTTTTCAATTAGCTCAAAACTGTTTATCAAAACAACTGTTTATGATTGGTCAATTTAATATGCGTGATAAAGTTATTCACAATTAAGTTTTGATTTTTCGAAGTTTGGTTGATTTTCAACTTCTGTTCATTTTGTCTGTTGAAAGGAAGGCAGACTCAATCAAAGTGCGTTTTCAGGGTTTTTTAAATTTTTTCCGAGACAAAAGTGTGAAGTTTTGGCTTTTTTCAAGTATTTATCTTAAATCATTTTTCAATAAAAGCTTTGACTTCCTCTTCTCTATTTTGAATCGCGTTGTTTTTAATGTATCGCAATTCATGCGAAGCTACGCTTCGTCTCTGTGTATCAAATTGCCCCTTAAGTTACAAAGTATTAAATGATTTCCCGAAATTTTATGAAACCTTAATGAAACCTTCCGTTTGGAGTTTCAGGCGCTATAAATTAATATTTCAATTTTTTCTTGGTTTTAAATTAGTTCTAATTGGAAAATTTTGGTAAAATTTTTTATTGGATTTCATAATTTTCAAATTTAAAGCAGAATTTCACCTGCGTTTCAAGGCTTCTAGCGAGAAAGGGGTTTTCTCAAATCTTTTGTAATATTTTCTCAAATCTTTTTTTTTCTCAAATCTTTTGAAACATATGGTGGATGTTCAGCAAATCGCCATATCTTGAAGCCAAAATTACATCAGAATAACGTAAATTACATCAAAATTACATGCATAAGAACAGTGACAATCTGCTGTTATATTGCATAACAATATTAGTTTTTCGCATTTTTGAAATGATAGTTTGTTTCACTCTCAGCTTGTTAGCCGGTGGTTTGATGGCCTACCATAAAATATATAGATGCACTTAGCTTATTGGTAAGGCATTCACTTCGTGGTTGTCGGATCGTGTAATCGATCTGCCATTGCAAGGCTAGTGTGCGAGAATGAACTCTCTTTGACCTCTAGCTTCAGGTCTACCTCAGCCTGGCCGATTTAGGCTGCAATAGTGGTACCACGTCAAAGTTGTAGACGCTGAGAAAACGGTCTTGAGTAGCAAAAAAGAGCTCCTTTTAACAACAATAACTCAGTCTGGAATGTGGGGAAATAAGAGAAACGTACTATGCTTAGACAGGCTGGATAGATTTTAATATATTCTCTGCGAAACGCAGAAACTTGAATGATTATTAAATCGAACACACAAATCTTCTGTTTTGATATACCCTTTTGAACTAATGGAAAGTTCAATTTATTGCAGTATTTTCGAAATTTTAAATTGGGAGAATTTCTGTTTTAGACGAATGTATTAAGCAAAAGTCTGATTGGGCATTACACTGGATTCAGAGCTCAGAAGTAAGTAGGCTTGCTGACTTTTGACACGATTTATTTATTTCAAGTGTCAAGAATCGGCTCGACGGAAGTGTCTAAAATCGGATTATTTTCAGAGGACCTTTGCGGAACGATTAGTGGCTTTCGTTGCAGTTGAAGGGATCTTTTTCTCAGGTGCATTTGCTGCAATATTTTGGCTCAAACGAAGGTGATGTCCCTTTAAATGCGACGTTATAACCACGGCATTTATGCTTCAGATGTTAATTTTATTTTATTTTTTTTTGTTTCAGGAACATTTTGCCAGGGTTGACATTTTCTAACGAGTTAATTTCACGGGACGAGGTAAGGGAAATGTTCATAAAATTTCTTACTGGCGTAATAAAATTCTTTAGAATCTCGTTAAAAATTTAAAGAAGTCTCAAGCTTGCCTTTGATCACCTCGAACATTAAATTATAAGGATGCTTTTTGGTTTCTAATAGCATTCTAACTGAGTTCATTAGCGTGTATCTATGTTGATTATTTTTCACTCTTGAAGAAAAAATACTAGTGGTAATTAATCAGTTGATTTGTGATCAGGGACTGCACTGTGAGTTTGCGTGTGCTCTGTACTCGCATTTGAAGAAACCCGTCGCAGAAGAAACAATACGAGACATTTTCTCACAAGCAGTTCAGATCGAGAAACAAGTTAGCAATTGAACTTTGGCTGTAGAAATTGAGAAAAATACTAGAAAGGAACTTACGAAGATCGATTTAATGTTATATCTAGCGATTTGAAGTGATTGAATTGAAACTTTTAGTAAAGTAGAAAGTTTCATTAATTGAGTAGACTCGCTCATAATTATTCAAATCAGAAAGAGTACATAAAACAGAAAATCGTTAAGGTAATTTTACTTCAAGGATAATTTTACTTCAAGGAAATACTAGCGATGTCAAGAACTAAGATAGAAACTGTTGTATTTTTAAGTGGTGGGTTTCGTTAGGCTACGAGCATCAAATTTAAGATTCAAAATTAGCTGTAGTTTTTTGTTATCCCAATAGCTTCATTTTTTCCAGTTCTTTTCCAGCCTTCTATATTGGATCAACAATTGTAGCTCGCAGAAATCGTTTTTACTTTCTTCGGGGTCCAAAATTTACCGGGACTATAATGAGAGAAAAAAGAGTTCTTTTTTGTTTCAGTTTTGGAGTTTCGCTCTTCCAACTGGGCTTCTGGGTCTAAACAGCTTACTCATGGGTCAATACATCGAATTCGTTGCCGACAAACTTATACTTGAACTCAAGTGTCCAAATAAACTATTCGGCACTCCAAATCCGTTTCCATTTATGGAAATGATATCGATGGAAGGAAAAACAAACTTCTTCGAACGCCGAGTCGGCGAATATCATTCGTTCGGGTTCAACTCGGGAAAAATTAACTCGCCATCTTCGTCATCGGGCAGTAAAAACGAGAAGAAAGATTGGACAACTTTCGAGTTTCGAACTGATTTAGATTTCTGAAGTTTTTAGAACTTAATTCTTCCGTTTTTTGCCACGTTTAGAATTTGGTCTGAAGTATTTGACATGTTGCAGAGCTTTGGAAGATGTCATGAAATCGGTCAATTTTCGGTTGAGTTTTGCGACCTAATTGGCAATTTATAAACAGAAAACTCAAACTTCATTCAATTATTAATTGGATGCTTTAACTCGGTGGTGCAATCCGAAGTTAAACTAGTTGCTATCTCTCATACCTCAAATAGAAGCAGTCTATAAATGAAAATAATTCTCTTTAGTTTCTTCAATCTTCCTGTTAAATCTACAAAGAAATTATAAATTGTTATAAATGGTTTCACATGAGATCAAGTACCCAAAATTTACCTTTAGTTATTAATCAGTTTTCACTCATTGGGATTTTTTCAGCAATTAAGTGTTAATGAAGGTATTGAAGACTCTTATATAGGCCGTAATTATTTTTTTTTCAAGAAAAAATCTCAAAATTTGTTAACGATCAAACTTGGCTTTTAGCGACTGACTTTTGGTTTCTTTTCAAAATCAGTTCATTTCTTTTGTTGAAACGAAGGCAAACTCCATTATCGAATACCAAAAGTTTGAAAGGTCATGAAAACTGTTATCGACTTCTTGTTTCAAAAGTGGATTTTAATTTAAGATTCCCAGCGGAAAAAAATCCTGTTTAAGGGCATATAATTTATCTAAGGGTATGTAGTAATAATTTATTTTCATGGACTCTTTTCCAAATGTTGGCTGTTTCATCTTTAATCCTGATAATCTGAACTAAAGCATATTATATGCAAGGACCTCACTTCACCAACTTACGAGCTTCCCTAACTTAAATTTCAGACGCGTGGTATGTAGTAATAATTTATTTTCATGGACTCTTTTCCAACTGTTGGCTGTTTCATCTTTAATCCTGATAATCTGAACTAAAGCATATTATATGCAAGGACCTCACTTCACCAACTTACGAGCTTCCCTAACTTAAATTTCAGACGCGTTTCTCCCAACTATGCGAACTTTGTTTTATGCAAGTCACGGACAGCTTCGCCCCCATAAAAGACTACAATAGGGTTTAGAATAAAAAACCAAAATTAAACAATAAATTAAAAATTTGATTTCTAAACGAAACAAAGCACACCAAAAGTGAGTCCAAGAGCAATGCAATGAAAATCTACAACGCGGTTGAAATCTTAGGGCAAAAATTGAATAAAAAAATATAACAGTCGAAGGAAAGTTATTATAAATCAAAGTTTGTTGGTTGCATTGGAAACTCATGTCAGACCTATAAGTTATTGAATGAATTGGCTGGGGAAAAAAATGATCAGAGCAATATTCCCATGCTCAATTCCTGTGTTCATTCCAGTCCTACTTCCCTATCTAGCGATACTGCTGAAGCTTTCAATCGATTCTTTGCAAACTTTGTGTTAGAAGTTCAAAAAAACGGTTGAGTTCCGCACACCAGTAATTACAAGTATTTGTTCAAAAACAGTTCTTCTATATCATCAGTAATGAAAGTAGGTAATTTTTTCTTCAAATTTACTGAATAAGTTATCATCGGGTGGTCGATGTAAATAACATTCTCTTGAAATTGTAAAAACATGTAACCGTCCATCTTTTAACCAATTTTATCAGTCAATCATCGAAACAAGGAGTTTGTCCTCATGTTCTCTCGAAATCTAAATTTTGACCACCCCATAAAGAAGGATCAAAAGCTAAAGAGGAGCAGTGCAGACCAATTTTCTCTTAATAGTATGGAGTGAAATTTACGATAGAGTTGTTTTCAATCGGGTGTATGCGATCTTCGAAAACCTATCCCTTTTCTCTTGCAAACAATTTGTTTTCCGCAAGAAACATCAAACAATAGACGCAATTTCCAAGCTAACTGAAAGTTTCAGATTTAATAACAATTATGAAGTAATAAATTTTTTCCTTGGTTTGAAAGCTTTTGATACTATTGACCTCGAGTTGATGTTTAAGAAACTCGAAAGTTATGGTATAGTTAACACTTTACTTAAATGGTTCGAAAGCTAATCATCGAATCGCTTGCAATGTGTCAAATTAGTGGATGCCACTTCATCTTGGCTTAAGGTTGAGTGTGGTGTGCCACAAGGGTCTATACTATGACCACTTTTGTTTTAAATCTACATAAATCATGTGCCTCAAAACTGTCAAGTTACAGACATTCGAGTTGGTTACTCGTCCCTTATAATTCAAGAGGAGTTAAATTGATTTTTTTTGGTTAATTGCCGACTAGCTCAAGCTGAATTGAAAAAACTGCTAAGATATCTCTAGGATTTTGTGCTGCAACAATGCTCAATTATCCGTTTGTTTTAAATAATCATTGTGTAGAAAATTAATTTTCGTGCAGGAATTAGGAATAACAATTGATCAACATTGTTAGTTTAAATGTCATGCTGTCTATGTAGTACAGAGACTCGGAAAACAACGTGGAAACAAATTCAAACTAAGACATTTTGTCCCAAGATAGCAACTTCTCAATTGTTATTATAGCAATGCATCGTTCAAATATCAGGTTGCCTATGTAGTTCAAAGACTCAAAAAACAACGTGGAATCTTAGTAAAACTGAGACAATTTGTCCCAAAGTCGCAACTTCTCAGTTACTATAATATCATTGTAAAATCTATCATGCAGTATGGAGCCCTCATCTATGGATACTGTAGTTTCTCTACATTGAAGCCAATTTATCTGCTGCTGAAAACAATCGAAAATTCATCCACATCAGAAAGCGAAACGATACATCTGAAGACCTTTTCAGGTGTAATAATTTACTAACTATATACTAATAACATGTATTTGAGCTACGGATTTTGCCTTGCGCTCATTAAATCAGCTTCATTCAGAATGGATTTTGAATGATGTTTCCATTTGAAAATTCTGCGCGGAGGACTAGGCGTTTTATAAACAAAATAATAAAAGTTCCTTTTTGTAAACGCTATCTCGAAAAACACTCCTTGAGTTATAGAAGTGCCCTACTACATAATCTTTTCAGGAAAATCGGAGGTCTATCTGACGCCTCAGATTCCTTAACTGAAGAACAAATTTAATAATTGCTATCACGATATCAAAGTCGGCTACATACTCAGCAACAGTGAACTAACTCGAAAAAGTTTCTCGATTATTTAAAAACCTACGCTAAAAACTTAGCAAAAACTTAGTCAAAACAGCTAAATTTTGTTATTAAGTCACTCATAAGAGTACATTGATGTTTCTCTTGTTTTTTTCCTCGTTTAGTTTTGCACTTGTACTGCCATAATTCTTCTGACAGCTACAAATCGTGATTGTGCCTAAAACTTCTCTTTGCCTAAATGTCTCAAAAATTTCTGAGTGAACAGAAATTGGAAAAACGAAAAAAAAAAACACTTGATATTGGTACTTCAATAAAAGTCCAGTTTTCTGTTCTCTCCGAGTATTTTTCATGAAGTAAGATGCTAGTCTTTGTTTTGCTGTTACTTTTGTTGAAACTTCTTACTTTGAAATGATTTGGAGAAATAAATTTCTTCCTTTCTTATTTCTCATATAATACAACGGTTGACCTTTTACCGAGCTCTCAGTCGTTTTGCAAACGCGTAAAATTCCGACCTATTTCTTCCAACTATGTGAAATTCGTTTGTTTTTCTGATTCCGAAGCACGACCACGTTAATACGATACCACAATTGACCCCATTAGGAGCTTAGACCCATTTTCAAAACCGTAAAGTTAAAGATCCGTTTTCCCGACTACGAACTTTGTTGATTATTTTTGCATCGTATGAATGTTTAGCATATCTAGTCTGATACCGATTATAGCCTTTTAAACGATGGAACTATAGAAATATAAAAGTTCCAAAATTTGCCAAATTCTTAAATAGAAATTTTTGGATTGCAAATTTACATTTAAGTTATCACCGTTGCGCTATCAGGTCACTTCTCAAAAAAGAGGAATCAACAAAGCTTGGCTTTATTTGGTTGAGCCAGCGATGGAGAGTGTTCAGCCAAATGCAGTGGAATTTGCGTTAGAAGCACGTAATAAGTGAGCTGTTGTGTATTCGTATACTGCGTAAAACAAATTTAAAAAAATCTGTAATCTCGTGTAACGTGTACCATACATTGCCCTGTGCTATAGATCCTTCAGGCTTCGTGAAGTGGTCGGCAAAATAAACAGCCGTATTTTCATCCAGAAGTGTATGTTTTTTTTTCAAAACAATTATGTCACCCCCCCCCCCCCCCCCCAAAAAAAAATATGTACCTCAGTTGTTTTCCATCATAAGGCTTGTACAAAAATGTTTTTTTTTCTGGCCGTATTTGCTAAATAAGCTATGAGAAGTTCAAAAGTTTTGGGTTCTTATCCGACATAGGAAAATAGCTTGAAAAATTAAAGAAACTAAAATTTTCAGACTCTCCAATTTCCGGAGAGTAAATGAATTGAGCTGAAAAGATTACCGGTTTTAATATGGGACTCGATAAATTCGAGGTTAATCGAAAAATATAAAATTTTGAAATTAAACTACAGATTATCTTTTAAATTTAATAAAATATAAAGTTGTGTGTGCTTGTGCGTGCGTGAGTCTGTATGTTACCAATTTCCTAGAAGAATGCTCGTGCAATTGTGAAACTTAACAAGTATCGGCAAATGAAAGCAAGGATAGACGGTTACAAGTAGCACAGAATGTTCCGACCATATTCTTAAAAAAATTTCAAATTAGTGTCGTTTTTTCAGCGTGGTGTGATCAAAGAGATGAAGCAAAAATCTGAGAATAGGCCTATTCGTTAGCCAGAGTGAAATTAAAAAAAAACTCAAAAGTAATTTTCTTAAAATGACTAGGAAAACTTTTTTAAAAAACTTTAAAAAATACTTGCAGGTTTTTTTCAAAAGGTCGGAGCAATTGACAGTGTCATGTGTTAACAAACTTTCAATTTTGGGAACTGCTTAGTGCAATTGAAGAATGAACGGTGGACTTTGTGGTTTTTTCTTTGAATTAAATCGGGCATCGTTATTTACATTTTTATAATAATAATTAACAATATCCATTGTTCACTCTCACACGGAAACTTGACTACTGACCGGGCCACAAAAGTTTATGCAGCTACTTATGCATATTGTAAAACAATTTTTATTAATATCTAAATACAGCAGTTGTTTTTTCGATTCAGGCTGAAACTGTCAGTTTAATAGCTACTCATCTCTGGGTTCAACGAAGTAGTTAGAGACGTTTATTAAGGTGAACGATAGAAGGGAGCACACAACATCTCCCAGCTGAGCTGCGATCGATCCATATTTCACCGCATTCTCGTCAATTTCTCTGAGACAGTTACTAGCCGTGCAGAAGAGGAAGAAACCGGAGCTACCTTGAGCAATCCAGAGGAGTATCATCATAGGCTCTGCGAGTTTGTATCCCTGAAGAGGTGGGTGGGGACTTTGAGAGGCAATGAAAATGAGGACGCCACACACTACGACGTGAAGAATGAGACAAATGAGCAAACTGAACATTTTTCTCAGCCTGACAAAGTGAGCAAAGATGGCAGTCAGCGGGAACGAGAGCGCCCAGAAAGATACGGCTAACATGAAACACCTCTGGCTGTAAGGCAATGTCGAGAAGGAGTGGAAGGCTGGCATCAACGTGAAGACGGATCCACTGGCTGCGAACCAGTTGAACCAGAGAAAGTACTTGTGGTTCTCCGAGTAAATGTTGGCCAAGTGCAATGGGGACGTTTCGCTTTTCTCAGTTTCCCCTTCTCTTTCGGTGAGTGCCGAATACTTCGCTTTTCGGTCGTTTTTATTTCGGTATATCAGCCACCCAAGAGAAGCGAAACAAGTAGTGAAAACAAACGCTAAGAACAGTAGAGCAGTCTGTGGTCCAAACACGTAATCTTTTGACAAAGTGTCTTTCGAGACTGAATTAGTTGCGGATCTAAAAAACAGCTTGTAGCCTTGAATGTAGGAAATGCCGCTGGCGAACACACCCCCACATGCATCGCCAATCAATACTGCAGTTATGAAGGACTCAGAGAACATGCTTGTTGCCAGCATGAAAACCAAAGTCATTCGAAGTGAGTCCAAACCCATTAGACAAAAGGCATTTGCTAAGAACCCGATACTAAGTCCATCGGGGAATAATTTGGTCGGTCCTATTTTTTGGTCCCATGAGAAACAAATAGAAATACTAAGAAGAAAGCCAAGCCCGTAGCAGATAAGACAGGCGGTGATGATTCCTCGCTTCAAAAATAGAGGAAGTAGCAGCAAAGAAGAGGTGGAAAGACCTTTCATTAGAACGAGGAAGGAGCCGAGTCGCCATCCTTCGGGTAAAATTGGCACGAGAAAAGGTACCTCAACGGTTAAAGCATCGCTCCAAAGCCAAATACCAACCGATGCTAGAATCAGAAGGAAAAAATTCAGCTTTGCAAAGAAGGAATCGCTTGATAGAACAGACGACAGACTTTCTGCTGCACCCATATCAGCCCCGTTTATGTAAGAATTAGAGTCGTGAGCTAATTGTGAAAATAGAGTGAACTGAATTCTCAATTATAGTCTAAAAGTAATACGTTAAGGCTTCTGTAGTTTGCTACTTATGTAAGCTTAAAGTAAAAGAAAAATAGATGATGAACTGGTTTATTAGCAAAAAATTATAATTGTGTTCATTGATAACTTGATGAAGTTTGAGTACACAAACTAAACCGCGTCTTACGCAGCGCGCTTTGCAGTTTAACTTTAAAAATATGTTTTGTGTATTTGAGTGAACTGAGCCAGCTTGAACATTCCGGCCACCTTGAAAGGTCTTCGATTGTTCAAGTTGGTTTCAACATGATTGCATATTCTCCATGTAAAATACTTCCTCATAATACCGAAAAAACCTCCTCATTATAAAAATACATCAAAATCAAGTAATAGTAGAGCCGGTTTTTGTTCAAGCACAAATTTCATAAAAAAATTCGTGAAAAAATTACAGCAAAAAAATTTTTTGTGAATTTTTTTGTTCTATGGACATTTGATAGACATTTAAGAATTTCTAGAAAAAAAAAGATTTTTTTTGTAACTGGCAGTTTTACAGAATGAAATCAGATGTTGTAAGATTCTAGGAGCATGACAATGTTACAATATTTTCTCAAAAATGCATAATTTTAAAAATCCACGGTCAACAAAAAGCATGCCTAACGAAGCTGCTATGAAATATATGATGAAAAATTTGCAATTTTTGTAAGAATTGATCACTGAAAAATTAAGCGACCAATGACAAATTTTCCGCGTGATTCATTTCGCATATTGCACGTTATAGTTTTATGTGTGTTTTTGTAGAAGAATCGAAAAGCAAATGCTCGCTAAACGGTCGTCCTAATTCAAATTCTCTCGCGTTGCTTTCTTTCGTTATTTTTCGAAATGCAGATTCTTAGTGACAAAATCAAAGCAGCTAATCTAAACGATATCGAGCAAATTCGTTCTCTTCTTATGGATTTAGCGCAAGATATTGCTGACAAAGACAATATTATATCCTACCTTGAGACGTAAATTAAGGATCTTCACGCGTTGAATGCCATTAAAGACGACAGGATTCTAAAGTTGGAGCGATATTCGTCCGAAATGTGCTTGATTTTTTTGGGAACACAAACATCAGATGACCCATTATCGACTTATTCAACAATTTATGGGGATAATTATCAGGGCGGAAGATATTGCAGCTTCTCATCATCTACCGAGTGCAAATATGAACAAGCCAGTTATTGTCAAGTTCATTTATAATCACCAGAGGGACAGAATTTGGCAAAATAGAGCGTCTTTGAAAAATTATGGGCCTACGAAAAAAGTTTATATTTTGGGACGGTTAGCGGATCATGACAAGCAGGTTATTGAACATTGTAAGCAGGTCAATGTAGAGTATGTTGCAAACAATTGCCAACCTATGGTGCGAGTAGAGGGCGTGCTGAAAAAAGTCGAAAGCAAAAACGATGTTGACATGATTTTGCAGAATGGAAGTGTTGATAACGATGTACAGATGCATGTGTATGGTGGATCTACTCAGGGTGATAGCTTTTCTGGTTCTAAATCAATTACTACGTTTCCTACTAGTGGAGAGAAAGGTAAAACTTTGAGTAAATTTTATGTTCGAAAGCGCAAACATGATAAGGATGACAACAAACTGGACCGGCTATGTAGCTTGTTGGAAACAGTCATTGAGCATGTGTCTCCTCCTGCTAAAAAGGCATAGGCCTACTTGGACCGCAGTGTATTACAGATGATGAGGAAAGTAATGCGGGAACTTAAATACTATTTACTTAGCTTCTTGCTTTAAATTTTCTGTTCTTTTTTGGGTAACCTAATGGAAGCAAATATTGGGGGAAAAGAGAGTGTGCTTAATGTAAGATCACTCAGATTACATCATGACCAGCTATGTGTGTTGGTTGATTCATTCAAAAAAACCATTACTTATAGCTTTATGCCAGACATGGCTAACTGACAATGATTTTTTGGATTTTTTTCAGTTGGATGGGTATCAAAAAGGGGTTTTTAAAAATAGGGAAAGTAGGGGTGGTGGTATAGCTTTTTTCGTCAATACGTGAGTTGAATTCATTCTTCAGGATTTAAATTCTGATTTGGAGTATCTTACCATAACTATTTGGAACAAATTAACTTATTTTAACATATGCACGCTCTATAAATCACCTAATCAAATAAATTCAACATTTCTAGAAAATCTGGATTATCTATTAAATGAACTTTGCCAACTGAAGGAAATCCAGTTAATGTGAGAGATTTTAAATATGATATTCTTTCCAAGGATGAAAAACCAGAAATGTTAAGTTATAAAACGCTTTTAAAGTCTTTTGATTTGGATTTTTGTTTGAGTGAACCAACCAGAGTTACTGAAAAACAGAAGATTTTTATCCGATGACAGTTATCAAAACCACAATAAGTGATCACTATGCATTGTTGGGTGAATTGCCAATTTCGGTTGAAAAGCCTGGCAAAACTGTTATTTATACCAGAAACTTTAAAAAACTGAAGCTTGATGACAACCTACTTAAGTTATTAGTTCTTCTATATGTCGAATTAGAAAAGTTTAGTGATAAGGAATTAGTAAATACAAAAATCCACGGTTTAATGTATTCAATGATTAATGTTTTTGATAAATTTTGTACTTTGAAACCAATTGATTTTACAAAACAATTGAAAAAATCGTGGATTTTCAACAATGTGAAACAAATATGCAAAAAACGGGACGCTGCTCACACAAAATGGTAACACTTCCGAGCGATGAAACAAAAGCGAAATTCAAAAAATTGACAAATGAGGCGAAAAAGCTGATTATGACGGAGAAAAGAAAGTTGTATGACAATCAACTTGGAAGTTGTAATGATTCCAAAAAGTTTTTTCAAGTTTTCAATAAATTTTGTGGGAAAAAGAAATCCAATTCGTGCAAATTAGAGGTGAATGACATGAAGAAATTTTTTGCTGCGATTGGACCCACACTTTCAAAAAACTTCGTGGAGTTTAAATACAACGATAAAATTTCACGAAACTCTGATACTTTTTTTTCTTACCCACTGATGTTGATGAAATGGCGAAGATTATTCAGAACCTGATTAACAAAAAATCGACTGGTCATGATGGTTTGAGTAATGTAATGATTAAACTTTGTGCACCAGTCATTATGAAGCTCTTAGTTGTTTGTTTTAATGAAATATTCGACTCGGAGTCTTTTACTGACGATTGTAAAATAGCGAAAGTGATTGCCCTGTTCAAAAGTGGACGTGAAATTGATTTTGGTAATTACCGACCCATCAGCCTTCTATCAACTTTAAGCAAACTTTTTGCAAAATTATTTTATAGAAGAATGGTCAAATTTTTACAGAAGTGTAAAATTCTTTGCCCTGAACAGTTTGGCTTCAGACAAAAACATTCATGTGTAGAGGCAATCTCACGTATAGTCGAATATATGCGCTCAGTTTTGGAACGAAGAGATAGTGGAATTGCACTTTTTCTAGATTTTAAGAAAGCATTCGACACTGTCGATCACGATATCTTAATCATTAAATTAGAAAAACATGGGTTCTGTTGTAAAATTTCAACATTGTTGAAAAATTTTTTAATTAACAGAGTACAATTTGTAAGTGATGGTATTATAAATTCTTCATTTGAAAAAATAACTTGTGGAGTTCCACAGGGTTCGGTTTTAGGTCCTTCTTGATTCATATCAATGATATTTCAAATGTAACAAAGACATCTGAGATAAGCCTTTTTGCCGATGACACTGCTATTGTTGGTTCTGGTAAAACGAGAGCGTTTTTGAAAGAATTCAGAACAGATACTCAGAGCCTAAATGATTGGTGTAATGTCAACAAGTTATCGATTAATACAGACAAGAGTAAATTGATGGGTTTCGGTAAAGGTATGCCTGATGCCTCAATTTCCATTGCTGGTGAAGACATGGAAAATAAAGACAGTTTCAAATAGTTGCTAGTTGAAATTGACAAAAAATTGATTTTTAGTATGCAGACTGTAAAAAGTTGCACGAAAATTTCCAAATTTAATGGTGTTTTTTATCGAGGAAGATCTTGTTTCTCTAAACCGGCAATAATTAAGTTTTACATTGCATACGTAATTCCACTAATTTCTTATAGCTTATTAGCTTATGGATGTACATCAAAATCAAACCTTGATAAATTTTCTTGGCACAGAAAAAAATCATAAGAACCATTTTCTTCCTTCGAAAGTATGATCAGGTGTCGGAGTATTTTGCAAAATTCCAACTTCAGAGTGTACATGAAATTTTTATCAGCCAATTGTTTTCCGAGACAATTTTTCAGTACCTTGGAAAATTGCCTTTAAAATTTTGAATCTTGATTATGTAAAAACGCGTCGTAGTACTCGGTCGAATAGTTTAGGTTGTATACCCTTACCTTTGAGAAAATCGAAGTAAGCACAAAGTTCGGTATCGTACAAAACTGTGAATGATATAATTTCTTAATGTAAAACAACCTTTTGCCTCTCAACCTTAACGAGTTTACTGACAAACAGAAGAAAGTCTTTTACGTGAAATTAAAAATAGTGTACTTTAATAGTGGACAATCGATTACTTGTTGAAATTTTTATAGGGTAAATTTCGTGTACCCTCATATTTTAACTCGGTTTTGCTTTCACTCATTTATCTAGGTTTCCCTTAGGTTACTGCTAGTTGGGCTGTACTGCCCGTACAGTAACCTTGATGCAGTATTTAAGTACACACATGTGATTTTTATACTGTCTCTAAATTCAAATTCATTTCAATTCAAAACCGCCGGAATACAAAATTTCTTCGTCAGGACAAAAGATACCATACCAAAAGCTACTATGACAAAAGATTCCGTACCAAAAGATCCCATGTACTAAAATTGCCCGTACCATAAGATCCCATGCTAATTACACTTGATAAGCATATTGTATTATTACAAAAAAAAATTTCCAACCTAAGCCGCTAAGATTGGTGCCACTTTTAGGGCACCTTCACAGCGTATTGATAGCACATGCTTTGACATCCGAACAGTAATGAGCTTACACAGTTGATGCATTTTTAATTCATCAACTTAAAAAAAAAGCTTTTTGCTTCAAACAACATAACAAATAATGAAAATCGATTTAAGAAATTTTCTAACTCGCTATATCACGCAATTTTTTAAAATGCAAAATTTATACAAAATACGGCTTTATGTTTGCAATTTATTACATGCAAACTTTTGTCTTTTTTTATATTTGGTCCTATTTTTGCTGCATAATTTTAGCAATTTCTTAGCATCAGTAGTTGCGTTATTAGAATTAATTCAACAAATGAAAGAAACCATCACAAAACATTTAAATGCGTTAAACACCCAGATCATCGTAGCTAGTTTACAACTGGCGCTGGTCGACCAGGCAATCCAAACGTCCGTGCTATCCCTGTCGACAATAACACGAACTCTAACCAGAAGTAAACTCACAACATTTCAGCAAGCACTCAATTAAAGAGATCATAGAGAATCTGACAGGGGGGCACTTCTTAAAACGGCACTTCAGGAATACCGTAGAAGACTGAGATACTTCAAGGAACGAAGTGATAGGTCTGTAGAATCGAAATTAAAAACGCTCGAACGACACCTACTCAGGCGGAAATTTGGTTATGCAACGCTGGATGAAGGAGTGGACTGGAATCCGAGCTGGAAAATAGAGCTGGAGGAAAACTGAAAAAAAAAATCATGAACTAATTCTTCAGTAACTCAAAAACTTTCTTGCGAACTGAGTATATTAAACTTTTTTGAAGATAAATTATCCTACACATGTTGAATAATTTATTTTACCGAGGGGGGTGTGTCATACTGCTATTTCAATAGCAGTAATTGATTATGTATGTACTACCAACCTGTGGTGCTTACTTATTAATTTCATGGTATACTCAAGGTCACAGTGTGTTGTGACATTGAGACTTAGTTGAGAGGTCAGAGTTCCTCAGTGTTGATCTATCTCTCAGTAACCAAATTAAAAGAAAAGAGAAAACAAAGTTCAATAGAACAGAATACATTATTGAATTACAATTAGTTTTCACTCGATACCGCATCGGATATCACAAGGCGCAGCCAGCAGGATTCGCAGCTCAAGACAATAGAACGGATATGGGAATACCCATATTTTGGGCGTCAGCGAATTTAGATCCTCCGTGGCAATTTAAAAACTGGTTTGAACAATTTCTTATGGCAGTAACTGTTAAAGAAAATGTAAACCCAGAGGTTATTTTGGAAGAACCAAAAGACATATTAGAGGAGCCACCTCCTCGACCAGAAACACCACGAGATGGAGAGAATGAAGATGCGAGGAATGCGAGGATTCTTAGAGACAAGCTAGCAAGGGATAGAGTATTGTTGGAAAACGAAGAGAGAAGGACAAGAGGCCCACGAGTCGGACACAATGTTTTCTATAACGAAGTACAAAAGAATCTGGTGTCCAGATTATTTTTGTCTCTGGGTACAGAGGGGAAGAAACTATTCCTACAAAAGAACCCGCATGCAGAAATATCGAAAATGTCGTTCAGGGAAATTACAGAACTTGCAGAAGTTTCGTTTCAAAAAGTGAAATGTGTAACGTATGAAAGACATAAATTTTTACGCGAATGCAAGAATCCGGGGAATCTCTGGAGGCATTTCACGCAGCGCTAACTGCGCAAGCAGCTCGATCTGAACTGGGAACATTAGAAAATGAGATAATCCGTGACTTATTCATTTCGAAAATGAAAAACATGACATTGCAGGACACGTTGACATTCGAGATTCTAGATCCGGAAGAGGTTCTGAAAAGGGCGATGAAATTTGAACACAGCAAGTTAACCACAATGGCTTTTCAAAAGACGAATGCTGCGGCTACAGGAGGAACAAGTAACAATTACACTTCGGGAGTGAGGATAAAACAAGAACCTGTAATGGCCGTTAGAAATTTGTCAGGGACGACGAAGAATCAAAACAGAAGGGAATCAAATAAAAAGCAAAAAAATAACAAGAACCACAACGTGAAAACGAAACCACGTAACAGATGTGGAAGGGCGTTTGATCAGGGACATTTAAAAAATTGTTCAGCCATGGGTAAAACTTGTAAGAACTGTGTTAAACCCAATCAGTTTGCAAAAATGTGTAGATCTCAGCAAATAAGTGAAGTTGCGGAAGAATCGGAAGGATCTGTAGAGGAATGCGATAAGCTAAGTGAAAGCTTTGGGTCATATAGTGAGTTTGAAGTCATGTCGATACAAACCTATCAACCGGAAAATGAAAGAATTTCCAAGTATGTGAAGGATCGAGTCAATGAAATAAGGAACAAATCGAATGGAGAGACGATACAAGTCCAGAAAATCGATTCAATTCGAGACCCAACGTTGAACCGGGTAAAATCAATAAAGGCCATGGTACGAATTGATAATCAAATAATACAATTGACAGTGGACACGGGAAGTCCGGTTTCGTTTCTAAATTGGGCGACGGCGAAGGAAATTATGGAAAAGTCAAGCAAATTAAGATTCATTCCGTCAGAAGAACTGAATTTGCAGACCAAATTCGTTGATTATAACAAACAACCGATCAGTGTATTGGGAGCCTTGAAGACGAACCTTCGGTCGGCAGGCTGGGAAGTGAAAGGCGCTACCTCTCTTGTGACGGAACGTAAGACCAGATGCATCATGGGATTAGATTTGCAAGGACAAGTGGGGATAGTTACTCCACAAAAACCAGCGCCAAAGGAACTTACCAGGTTTGACGTGCTCATGTGCGAGCAGTCAGAAGGTTGGAAAGAAAAGTTTTTCAATAAGTTCAAAAATTTATTTGAAAGACAGGGAATTTCAAAAAATCACATTGTACGTTCGAAATTTAAATATCCACTACGTCCAATTCAAGAAAAAAGGAGAAGAATCCCAATTCACATACAGGACAAAGTTGAAAAAGAAATCGAGAAGTTGTTGACAGAAGGTCATATAATAAAACTTGATAAATGGACGAGTGATTGCTTTATTGCTCCGATTGTGATAACAGTAAAAAAGGACGACTCAATAAAATTGGCGTTGGACGCGAAACCAATAAATAGACAACTGTTCAAAAATAAATACCAAATGCCTAACGTAGATGAGCTCATCGATGGAGTGAGTCAAATTGTTACTGAAAACAAAAGTGGTACTCTCTATTTCACGGTGTTAGATTTGAAATATGCGTACAGTCAATTAAAATTGGCTGCAGATACAGCAAAACATTTATAGTAAACAATTACAGCAAAACAAAAGTAATTTAATATTGTTGGCGGGAAAGCAACGGGGACATACAGATTTCTTACAGGGTTCTATGGATTAGCGGACATGTCAGCCGAATTCCAAAAGGCCATGGACAGAACTATCAATCACGCTAAAAACACGTTCTTTTTCCTGGATGACATTCTTATTGTGTCAAAGGGAAATGAAATTGAACAAGGAAGCGGTACTTAGGAAATTGGATGTGGAAAATTTGGCATTGAAAATATCGAATTGCGAATTTTTCAAACAAGAAGTGAATTGGTTGGGTCATCACCTCTCAGAAGCAGGGGTTAGTCCAAAATTCACTAAAACCGAAGCGATTATAAACCTAAATCCGCCGAAATCGCTTAAGCAATTAAGGTCATTTCTGGGAAGTATAAATCACTTAGCTAAATTTATACCTAACGCAGCATGTTTAACTGAGAAATTGAGACCACTTCTTAAAGAAGAGAATCAAAAGAGAAAGTTGAAAAACCTGAAACTACCGGTAAAAAAGTTCGCGTGGGGGGATGAGCACACTGTAGTATTTGATGCTATAAAAGAGGCTGTAGCAAATAATACAAAAGTACATTATTATGATACTAACCGAGAGACACGAGTTAAGTGTGGCGCGAGCCATGATGGCGCTACATTGGAACAACAAAACGACGAAGGTTTGTGGGTTCCAATCTCATTCGCATCTCGGTATCTAAAAGTACAAGAAAAAAAATATTCAACAAATGAACTGGAGTTACTGGCAGTTGTTTGGGCAGAAGACAGATACAAGCAATATCTTTTAGGAAAATCATTTACCATTGCAACAGATCACAGAGCGCTCACATCAGCGCTAGATGGTAACAAGTCTAATAAGACCTATCAATCTCGTTTGACCCGGTGGGTCGATCGGTTGTTGCCATATCAGTTTAAAATAGTTCACATTCCGGGGAGGGACATGGGTATAGTTGATTACTTATCGCGTGATCCTTTCAATGATCCTTGGCCCGAATCAGAATTAGACGAAAAGTTTGTAGTAGCAACAATAAACTCCTTTCATGAAGCATTAGACTGCATGAACAGTAGGCTGAAAGGCATTGGGTCGCTCGACCGGAACGAAAACGTTCTAGAATTTTCTAGAAGGAATGCAGAGAAACAGTCATCAAGTAATTTTTCCTCAACTCAACTCAGCAAAACTTGTGCTCAAATAAATTGAAAATTGCAGAGAAAACAGTATCAAAAAATCAGAAGAAAAGAAAAACAGACTCAAGGAACGAGATGTCAGAAAATAGATCCTACGATTAGTGGTCGGATACACCACAGGACTGGCGAAACGATGAACGAGAAGAGAGCCTCCTGGATCCCAAGTGGCATCGCTCAATGACAAATGCAAACGAACTCTCTGAAGAGGAGGAAATCACAGAAACATTACAGCGCACGATAAAAATCATTCGTGGAGGCCAAAAATATAGAGATAGCTCGGACAGTGAAACACGACATGCATCAAGAGTTAAATGGCAACTCGAACCAGAACAACAAAGAGTAGCAGATCAGAGACTACTTTCGTTCTGGCAACTAATCGGAGGAGAAAGCAACATACCGGGGAACATAAATAGAGAGCTGATGGCAAACACAGAAGAAACCAATGACAGCCCAGGAAATGGTCAAAGTTCCACTATCATTAAACCAACTACATCGAGGTGCAGGTAATTGAGGTGGACCTGACGACTACAGAAGAAATTGAGAGTGAAGAAGAAGTGTGTGCAATTGAACCACCGAAGAAGTCCAGTAAATCGAAACTGCAGAAGCAGCAACAAGAGGAGGCCCTCGACAACTTGTCAAAACTGTTTGATAAAAGTCTGCTAGCTGAATTAACAACCGTAGACACCTGGATGGACCGCCTTAGACGAGTGATCGAAAGGGGAGACAAACAAGGCTTCGAACTAATGCGACCAAATACGAATCCATTGTGGTCACAGATGGCAGTGCAGGTGGACTGCACTTTGGTGAAAAATCGCTTAGCGGTTCCAGTGCAGCTGAGACAAGCCGTACTAAAGAGAATCCACCGAGGACATCCAGGCCAAGAGGCTATGTTAGGAGTGTCACAATACCTGTGGTGGCCGCATATGAACAAGGACATCGTGAATCTAGCGGAAGAGTGTCGTAGTTGCACCAGATATGGTAAGAATGTAAAATATCTTATTCCAAAAAACACGTCAAAACCACTGCCACTGCTCACGGAGCCGGGACAGGAAGTACAATTAGATTACGCGGGGCCTATAGGAAATCAAAAAGGAAAAAAAATCTACCTTCTTGTAGCTATAGATAGATTCTCAAAATTTCCATTGGTGAAAGTTACGAAATCTACAAGTGGGAAGTGCACAGTAAAATTCTTGAGATCGTATATCGACACACACGGAATTCCGGAATCGATTCGCTCCGATCATTTTTCAGGTTTTAAGGTGAAAACTCTAACAAAAGTTTTGTTCGGAACTTAATATCGAGCAGAAATTCTGTCCGGTGGGGGATCATCGAGGCTGTGGCTTGGTAGAACGTACAATACAAACTATAAAGAAAAGATTGGGGGTAATGTTGCTCGAAGAAAATAATAAATCGATCAAATTGTGTCTCAGTATCATAATGCGAGATCTACGGTGGAACAAGCAGAAAACTATACAAGTGTCCCCATTTCAAGCATAATTTGGCAGATTACCAAAAACAGAATTTAAAATTGTAAGGGATAGGTTTCTAAACAATTCTGATTTTTTAGACAAACATCATTTGGAACGCTCAGCATTGACAGCATCTCAATTGAAACGCAGAATCGACCAATCAAGAGAGAACCTCAAGATAGTACGAAAAGGACAACTCAGCAGGGACACAAGCCCACTGCATAAGCAGCAAGTAAATTCTGACAAGGATAGACAATGGGCTAAAGCCCTAAAAGAACTGCTGGAGGCGAATGCCCGCTGGAATCACGAAAGAAGAGATGCTGCTAAAAATGATATTTGGCGAATGGTGGACGAGACCGGATTATTAAATCCTGATCTACGAAAGGAGATGATATACTCCTGGGAGAAGGGATTTATCGAGGACAAAGAACCAGAGCAAAATAAATCCCCGCCGAAGACAATTCTAAGAAAGGACCCGTTACGGAAAAGTGGACAGGCACTGACAAAGCAAATGAAAGGTAAAATTGCGTCTGAATCAGACTCAACTATTAAGACGACAACAGGCTCTATTTACCGGAAATCGGACATTGCACAATCGAGAACAGTTCTAACACACGAGAATCAGCGGAGTAAGAATAATAGCCCATTGGCAGAGCCTACGAAAAAATTTCAAAGGATCAGTTCCCCTGAAGCACTCGAGGATATCGGGTCAGACGAAGAATTACAACGAGATATGGAAATAGCGGATGCGGCGAACCCCGTAGACCGATTTCAACAGAGCCAAACAGTTGTGACTTCCAAAGACACAAACGCAGGAGGGGATCTCAACTTAGCTATCAAAAGAGCGAAACCGAATTTGGCGGGTCCAAGTTCACCGGCAGAGGGGAGCGACAAAAAGAGGACGGACAAGAAAGCCAAAGAAAAGAAAACTCAAAGCAATCAACACAATCTTACAGATAAAACTGCGACAGCAGCTGATCCGGGGCAGGATCAATCAACATCAAAGTTGGGGAAGTTGGGCCACAACACTCAGACGAGTTCTACTCCTAAAACAAAACAGCGGACAAAATTGAAATGTATTGATTCCCAAACATCTCCAGAGGACATATTAGATAAATTCCAAAATCGAAATTTGGCACCATCCGAATGAGAAAAGTTTGCAGACTAATTACTAAAACGTGGGGTTCAAAGAGTCGCGGACGACATTAGAGGAAATTTTCAACCAATTTCGGAAAGAGACACAGCATTTGAACCGCCACAAGGATTCTCCGACGAGTCAAGTGCGGAGGAGTCGAGTGTCAGGCGAAGCTCCAGGCAAACAAAGAATAAAGAACCGAAACGTTTTGGTGACCCGATCAAGCACTCAATTAAAGAGATCATAGAGAATCTGACAGGGGGGCACTTCTTAAAACGGCACTTCAGGAATACCGTAGAAGACTGAGATACTTCAAGGAACGAAGTGATAGGTCTGTAGAATCGAAATTAAAAACGCTCGAACGACACCTACTCAGGCGGAAATTTGGTTATGCAACGCTGGATGAAGGAGTGGACTGGAATCCGAGCTGGAAAATAGAGCTGGAGGAAAACTGAAAAAAAAAATCATGAACTAATTCTTCAGTAACTCAAAAACTTTCTTGCGAACTGAGTATATTAAACTTTTTTGAAGATAAATTATCCTACACATGTTGAATAATTTGTTTTACCGAGGGGGGTGTGTCATACTGCTACTGCAACAGCAGTAATTGATTATATATGTACTACCAACCTGCGGTGCTTTCTTATTAATTTCATGGTATACTCAAGGTCACAGTGTGTTGTGACATTGAGACTTAGTTGAGAGGTCAGAGTTCCTCAGTGTTGATCTATCTCTCAGTAACCAAGTTAAAAGAAAAGAGAAAACAAAGTTTAATAGAACAGAATACCTTATTGAATTACAATTCGTTTTCACTCGATACCGCATCGGATATCAAAAGGTTTATCTGAACATAAAAAATGTCAGTTTTCACTCAAGGTATTCATAGATAATTTAGTTTAATTTGTGCATGCGTAAAATTGAGTCTGGACTAAATTTTTTTATCATTGAAGTGATTTTGCGATTGAACATAAGAATAAAAATTTTCACTGATTTTTTTTTTATTTTCAAAATTAGAATTTTAGCATACTGAAAAATTTTTGTAGTCACATAATAGATAACTATTATAGAATTCTTATACGAAAAAAATTCTATGAGTTTTTTTTTACACAGACTCATTTTATGAAATTGTGTGGAGAAGGTAATCTCTTGTATAAGGAAATTGTATGATAAAGGTTGAAAACAGGTACCCAATTTAAGTCCGTGCATCTCTTGAAGTCATCTACATCGGTTTTTTAAAATAATTTCTGTTCCTGAAGACCGTTTAAGCCTTCTGACAGTTCTTTCTAAAAATTGTGACATCTTGATAATCTGCCTCTAGTTAGCTTGACACAATAAATCACAGTTAAAGAAGCAGTAATCCTCAAAATTTAGTTCACACTTTTTACTTACCGGTTTGGTTATTTGACTCTCTTGTAACATCTCTACCTTTGACAAAATTTCATTATGATACTTTTATGAAGGTTTAATTTTAAAATGAGAATAAGGGCAATTTAAATATCAAAACTTGATCTAGTCATGTTATTTTAATTAACAATGTACAGTTTTTTTTTTAACCGAAACACAATTACAGCATGTTAAGTTAGCCAACATCAGGTAACAATGTTCTCAATTTTATAAATAACTTTAGATTTTCTTGTTCCGACTTTCATACCGAAAGTAACGGAATATTTGTGCTTGGGGTGGGTTTTTTCTTCAGACAAATGAACCTTTAACTAGCCATCTTTGACGGACATTACGAGGCCAAACTGTGCATTTTGTGCATTGTAAGCGGATTCCGCGACAAGGACGCTCCCTTCGTTCTTCTTTTGTTCTTTCATTTTCTTTGATCGTTCCGACAAAATTTAAACATGTATAAAGACTTGTCTCTGGAATCCAGGAAAATACAGACACAAAGTTGTGCTCCTATCCAGTGCACAGTTTGGCCTCGTAATGGATTTTTTTTATCATTCAAAAGGTATTGTTGTTTTGGGCTTAATTTTGAATATTTATTTCACCTGTGATCAATTTTGGTAAAATTATGGAGGTTTACAGCTAGCTATTTTGGCCAATTTGGGAAAATTAACGCGAAATATATTTCGCACTGTTAACGCGTAAACGGATATTTATTGCGCTTACGCGTTAACAGGTGTCGAGAAATTGAGGGTATCGGATAAATTCCATATTCAAATGCGGCTGCGTTTTCCCTCGTGTCCTAGCAATGAGTACAGATTGGAGATGAGAGTCCTTCCTCCTTCCTCCCTTGGTTCTCCTCCGACGTCCCTTAATGCATTTATTTGAATTTGAACATTAATCTTAGAAATCGTTCCAAATTGGTTGAAGGAAGCTTATTTGCCATAATTGATTTGTTACAAGGAACGAAATCTATCTTTTTGTAATTTATATGGCGTGTGGGGGGATGATTTTCATAAAAAATTTCAAATTTTAGAAAAAAAATTTCATTTTATTTTATTTCATTTATTTTTTTTTATACGGAATATTTATGCTCGGTGTGGTTTTTTGTTCAGTCTATTTTCGCCGATCGAAATAGAAGTTTTCAACAAAATTTTTCATACACCATTGAAGATATCGACTTCCTGAGTTCAAATTTAAAAAGATCTAAGTTTTAGAAATTGTTCCGAATTGGTTGAAAGAAGATTATTTGCCATAATTGATATGTTACTACGAACTAAAATTATACCTTTGTACTTTATATGGCGTGTGTAGGCTTGATTTTTACAAAATGAACCTCAAATTAGAAAAAAAAATTCATTTTTATTGTTATTACATTTAATTGTTTATGTTATTACTGCTCCATTGACCTTAAAAGGCAGTCGGAACATTCAGAGCTTCGCAGTCGGATACGACCAGTCTTGTTTTTTATGATTTTCAAAAAACTAACAGAAAATTCAATACTTAAGTTTTTAATCACACCGATTTCAGAAATTCAAAGCATAGTTCTCAATCTGAAAAAGTTTGTCAATTGTGGCTAATTATAGTTATGTTCCCAGAGTTTTAAAACTGCTAAGTTTTGTAGCCTTAACTGAATTATGTGCGGGCTTCGAATAAAACAATTACGACAACCAGCGCAAATTATTTAAAAGTGGCATATTTTTTCGCACTACATTATTTATTCGAAACGATTTTTGGCAAGATGTTTGTCCCAATAACTTTCCCTGACAAACTGTAGCAATTTTCAAAAAGAAAAAAATTCATGAAAAACAAGTGAAAAAAACTTGAACTTTCACAACTTTTGATTTTAGATTTTCCTTTTCTAAAAACTAATCGAAAATTACACCAAATTATTTCAAATTAAAAAATCGAATTATTTAAAACTTTTTCAAAATGCGAGCGGTTTGGATCTGATGGTGATTACTATAGTTACCTTATTTTCGTTAAGTTTTATTAGAAGTTAGATATTGGTTCCGCATATCTTATTTGTTTACATCATTTTTTTTCTAGTATTGGTCCGACTTTCGTAACGGAAGTAACGGAATATTTGTGCTCGGGGTGATTTTTTCTTCAGACAAAACTTGAATTTTTAACTAGCCATTTTTGACGGATTTTTTTTTATATTATATAAAAAGTATTGCAGTCCTGAGCTTAAAACAAAAAAGTGATTTCATCTATGATCATTTTTCTGAAAGTTATGGGGTTTGAAGATTGTCGTTTTGACCAATTTGGGACAATTAACGCGCGAATTATTTGGCGCTAATAACGTGAAAGTGGAGATTTAATCCGTCTTAGAAATCGTTCCAAATTAGTTGAAGGAAGCTTATTTGTCATGATTAATTTGTTATTAGGAGCAAAATTTATCACTTTGTACTTTATATGGCGTGTGGGAGGATTTTTTTTTAAAAACATCTCAAATTAAAAAAAAATAGTTTTATTTTTTTACATTTAATTTTTTCACGTTGTTGCTGGTCTTTTAACTGCTCTATAAATTGAGGCATGCTAGTTGAGGCATGATAGTAAACTTTTTTTTCAAATTGACTGGTACTGCTAATGCTTCATAATTTCGAAGGAGTTCAGTTACAAAATTGAAAGAGCAGAAAGAGTGCCATTAAAAAATCTAACTCCTTTAAGAGTTGCTAGAAAACAATTGATTGAAGTTTCTCTAGTTCCGCTTGATTAGCTGGTAAACACTTGGAATTTGCTGTTAAAATTTTTAATGTAAACTTTTGCCGCTTTTGACAATTTTTCAAGTTGGCATCTAATACAAAAAACTCAAAAATTCAGCACGTCGTACAGGGTTCTATAAAATGGCGTTCTTGATGAAATTGGCATCAAATAATAGGTTTTTGTAATTCTTTTTTTTTATAAATTACGAACACAGTAGCTTTGAAATAGTTTTTAAAAACCACAATATCAAAAACAAGAAAATTCATATGAATGATTTTTTGCTGATGATGGAGCTCCCAGAAGTTTTTTTTAATAAAAAATTAGTTGTTTTAAAAGATTTGAAAATAGTACTAATTATTTATAAAATCACAAAATAAAGGATGCGTGATTAAGGTTGGGAAACAATATCATATTCAATTGCTCACACTTAAGCAAATTTATTTTTCAGAAAATTTCCCAAAAATTCCACTCAGTTTGTATAATTTTGATTTGAACGAAAAGAAAATTATTTTTGGCCCACTTTTGAACAACGATTTTTGAACCAAATTTCGTTTTTTTAACCTGTGAAACTTTACAGTTTTTATTTTTTTCTACTGATGGGTATGAAATAATGGTTAGCCGTGCGCTGACAGCACCCGAAAAAAGTAATTTAGGATTGCGTTTTCCATCAACAGTTAGTTTTTATGCCGCAGCAATGTTGGTTTTAAGGAACTGACTTTTAATAAAGCTTAAATCTATACGAAAGAAATTAATTCAATGAAAAAACTGATTGAAAATACATTAATTTCGGTCTTTAACGACACTCAACTTCAATCCGTCATAAGCAAAAATAAAACAATTTATGTAGGCGATTTGATTGAAAAGCATACTTAAATTATAATTAGTTTTCAGAACTAATATATGCTTGGGGAGGACATTCTACGGTAGTTCACTTAGGGGGAGGGGGAGTTGTAAGTTTGATGCCAAAAATCTTCACCTCGTCCGTCCCCACTCCACTTATGCAATTCACGTCATAGAATTATTGGGTTAAATTGAGGTTTGCCCTATAAATATTTGGGTTTGTTAAACAACCAAATAGCCAATTGCAAATTTTTGTGTTGCTTATTCAAATTTGCTCATCACCTGATAAATTTATACTTTAATCTCAAACTCCTCTGGTGAAAGGATGTTTTTTTATCACTTTTTGAGGAAATGGCAGATTATTTGACTCCGGTGGATCTATTTTGCAGGAAAAATTTTGAAGTTTTGAGTAATATTTTCGACAAAAATATTATTGTATTGTCTCTAATATCCCTTGAGCTTTGACTTCAATAAATTTTTCAGATGTGAACTTTTTTTGCAAAGTTATGGGGCTTAAGCAGATGCTGCATAAAAATTCTTTTTCAAAACAAAAATTCGAAATTTCAGATGCCTGATTTCAGATCCTCAAAAAGCCAGTTGAAACAATTCGTTCTGAGAAACTTAAACAAATACGAACAATCTTTTTGATTTATGTTTGAACAATCTGCTGGCTGAAAGGATGCGTTATGCGTTACTTGCTTATGGAAAACATATCCTATTCATCTGCTCACACTTTAGGCAATTTTAGCTGTCAGAAAATTTCCCTAAGTATCCACTCAGCGTGTATAGTTTTGATTTGAGCGATGATTCAATTAATTTTTGGAAAAACTGTGAAAAACTATTTCTAAGATAAACTTTGATAAACGTCAGATTTTAGTATTTTAGTCTGCTTTTTTGCCGCAGCAACGTTGGTTTTGAAAAATTTTAACCCGGTCAGAACTGCGTTTATAATGGGATCAAAGCTACAAATTATCCTCAAACCAACTCAGGGGGAATATGGAGTCTTAAGTAACTGATTTTAATTATAACGTAATTTTATACAAAAAAAACAGTTTTGCTAAAAAATAACTGATTGAAAATACATTAACTTAGATCTTTAAGAACCTTTAAACGAAGTGCCTCATCAGTAAATTTAAAACATATTCTTTGGGCGTTTTGTTTGAAATGCATAATACATAATTAGTTTCCAGATTTAATACATGCTTGGGGAAGACATTCTACGGTAGTTTACTAAGTAGGGGGGGGGGGGGAGGGTAGGCTGATTGTATTGTTGATCTCAAAAATTTTGATCTCATCCGTCCTCACTGAGTCGAAATTTTTCACCTAATTTGAAGCAAGATTTGAGCGGTTTGAGCGGTTTTTTTAGACAATTACGCTCAAAATCTTGCTTCAAAAGGAGCGGTTTGAGCGGTTTTTGAACGGTTTATCTAAAAAAACCGCTCAAAAACCGCGCAAGATTTGAACGGTTTTGAGCGGTTTATCTAAAAAAACCACTCAAAAACCGCGCAAGATTTAATAATAAAAAGTAGACCACTGAGGGATTCGAACCCCCAATCTTCTGATTCGATGTCAGAAGCCTTATCATTTAGGCCATGCTGCCATGTAACTAGATTCGCGCAGCGAAGCCAATATAAATTACGTACCACAATGAATACTGAACACTCTGCTTTCTAATTCATGCTTTTGAAATTCCTGTGACAGTGATACGTACCTCAGACCACAGGTATCCATAGTACTGTGCATCGTATCCGTCTATATAATCTTGGTCGCACCGTCTCCGCTTCGGTCTGCAACGGATGATAGTCGCAACGGATCATCATGGTCGCAAAAGTCTGGAAATGCCATGTTTTGGTCGCCAAAGCCTGGACATGCCTAATTTTGGTCTGGAAAGTCTGGACATGCCAAAGTTTTGTCGCGAAAGCATGGACATGAGTCTGAGACCTCGACCCGGGAAGACCGCTCAAAAACCGCTCAAATCTTGCTTGAAAAACCGTTCAAAAATCACTGCAAGAAATGAGCGGTTTTTTAAGCAAGATTTGAGCGGTTTGAGCAGTTTTTCCAAAAAAAAAACGCCCAAACCGCCCAAACCGCCCAAACCGCTCAAACCGCTCAAACCGCTCAAATCTTGCTGGAAAACCGCTCAAACCGCTCAAATCTTGAGCGGTTTTTGAGCGAGATCTCGACCCGGGACTCCACTTATGCAATTTCCGTCAACTTGATCGATCATACAATTATTAGATTAACTTGAAACTTGTTAGATTATTAATTGAGTTTGTTAAACAAATAAATAACGAATTGCAAATTTTTGCCTTGCTTAATCAGATTAGCTCATCCATAAATAAATTTATACGTTTTTCTCTAACTCCTCTGGCAAAACGTTTTATAACCAATTTTGAGGAAATAGCAGATTATTTGACTCCCGCCGATCTTTTTTACAAGAAAATTTTTGATGTTTTAAGCAACATTTTTCGACAAAAAAATTTTATATTGTCTAAAATCTGCCTTGACCTTTAAACTCAAAAAAAATTTTCAGCTGTGATTTTGTTTGCAAAATTATGAAGAGTAAACAAAATGCGGCATAAAAAGTCTCTTTCAAAATAAGAACTCAAAATTTCAGAACACTGATTTCAGACCTTTTAAAAACCAGTTGAAAAAGTTCGTTCATAGAAATCTACACACATACGTGCCATCTTTTTTAATGACGAATGAAAATTTTGAACGTTTCGTTTGATACTGTGTTTGAAAATTTTTATTCCAATAAACGCTGACATCTATGTTATGAGTAACCTTGTTGCTCCCCTGTTCCATTTCAGTTCCATTTATCGTGATGATTGTTCTGACTTTCGAAGAAAGTGAGGATTTTATATGCTCGGGGTGTTTTTGATTCACGTCACTTCTACAAAACTTTGGTTCTTTGGAAGATCGACCTGTTGATCTGCATGATGCCAGCCGAGTTTGCACACCACTATAGAGTCATGCCATGAGAATGCCCAAAACTGCTCTTTTTATTATCCCGTAGTACAAAGATGTTCGAAATTGAATTGAAGCAGCTGAGTGGTGTTTTTGATAGTATCAGCCTAAAATTCGTAGTTTTGCGAATATTCAATTTTCAAAACTATCCGAGGCCATTTAGAGGGAAGTCGTAACATTCAGGGCTTTGCCCTAATTATATTAAGATTAAAAGTTAGAGCAACTATTATTAAGTGCTGGGGTTAGAGATTGAGATAGAATCTGAGGTTTGAACTGAGGATTGAGAAGAGGTAGTGGTTGTTGAAAAATGAATTGAGAAAGGGAAGATAAATGACATGACAAACTAAATATCACAAAAGTACCACTTAATTATTTACTGATTTGGTGCTCCTAATTAAATAGTTTGTGCTCACTAGTTGACGTTGTCTGAGTTTGATCATTTTTGACCGCCAAACTGATTCGCTTCAATTAATCTGTCTGACTTTGAGATGGTCTGACCTCAACACCCCCACTCAGGTTGAATTGGTTTTGACCAATATCAGACTGCAACCCATCAAGGTTTGACTGACCAACTTAGCCTTTCTCAGGGCTTTCGTCATCAAGTGAGCTTAGAGGATCTCTTTAGGACAAAACTGGAGTTCGACTGTCTCATCTTCCACTAAATGTCGAACAAAGTGGTACTTCACATCGACGTGCGTCGTTCGTTTCTGCATGAAAGGATTCTTGCACATCTTTATGCAGCTCTACCTACTGTTGTCCTCCTTGTTGAATATTGGTACGTTATCCACCACGCCCATCTCGTCAGGAATTGATCGCAGTTACAAAGCCTTGTAAACTGCTGCTGCCATTTCTTGGTTCTCAACCTCACTGGTAAATATGTCTGCAGATGGCTGCTTCTTGGTGCTCCAACTGATTTCTGCCCCGTCTTCTGCAAATGAAAACTGTAGCCGGTAGATGACATTCTATCATCCGGATCTCCAGCCCAGTCAGCATCTACGGTTCCATGCAGTTTTATACCATCAATGTCTTTGCTTTAGCACATCTCCCGATCTTTGTTCACCTTCAGAAAACGAAAAACTCTCTTTGCAGCGACACAGTGCAACCCTTCCGGATTCTCCAGTAAACGGGAGAGTTGCTTCACATTAGCCAGGATATTCGGCCTTGTTTGCTTAGATATGTACAGTTATGAACCTACAAGGCCCCTCGTAGTCCTCAGCCATCATGGACACTGCCTGTGTTGACCCAGCTTCAGGGCAGTCCTTGTTTGACAGTTGTGCGCTGATTTCAGCTGGTGGGTGTGCCCACTCATTTGCAGTCAGCTAGGCTAAAACGCTCTGAACAGTCCTTGATGTAACGTGATTGATTCACTGTTACCGTTCCACGTGACTGCTTGACCTGCATTTCCAGGAACCAGGACAATACGCCTCTGTCGTTCATATTGAATCGTTCTAAGAAACAGCCCCTCATCCTGTCAATTTTGTCTTAAAATCTGCATCCAATGATAATGTCATCTACACAAACCAGCCGATAAATCACTGATTCAATTGTTCCCCTAATCGTGAACAAACAGTAGTCGTTTCTACTTCTTTTGAACTCTCCATTAAGTTGGAAAATTCTCAGCGTATGGTACCAGTCTCTTCCTGCCGCAGCCCAAAGAGATATCTTTATAGCAAGCACAATTGGCTGTGACCGCTGCTGAACCACTTCTTTTTGGGTTGAGACACTGCTATTGTATAGCCTCATGGCTCTTGGATTCTAGTCATTGAAGCATGGGTACAGGCCAGTCCGTTTCGAATGGAAGGGTTCCTTTTTCTAATGGACCTCTGCATCGGATGGGCAGTAGAAAATGAAATTACTGTTTCCTCCTCGATCCGATCCTTTTAAGAAGTTCCGCTGAATCTGCAGTATCACCCTCCAATTGGTGCGCCTTATAATTTGCTGGTTGTCGTTGACCTTGGTTGACAATA